>NC_092715.1:7579730-7611630 GCF_047496885.1 Scyliorhinus torazame
GGGGCTGTGCCCTCTGCAGTCAGTGAAGGGGCCGTGGCCCAAATGGTCCTTCTTTCCATGTGGTCAGTGGGTGACTAACATCAGTATCAGGTGACCTGGGCTGGGATAGCCTCTCCCGGGACGGGGATCACCAATCATCAAGTCAGAAGTGAGACCATCGCCCAGGGTATGGCAGGACCGTCCTCATTCTAAATTCACCCCTTTTGTTCGATATCAGTGGCGAAATTCTCCAGAAACGGCGCGATGTCCGCCGACCGGCGCCCAAAACGGCGCAAATCAGTCGGGCATCGCGCCGCCCCAAAGGTGCGGAATGCTCCGCATCTTTGGGAGCCGAGCCCCAACCTTAAGGGGCTAGGCCCGCACCGGACGAATTTCCGCCCCACCAGCTGGCGGAAAAGGCCTTTGGTGCCCCGCCAGCTGGCGCGGAAATGACATCTCCGGGCGGCACATGCGCGGGAGCGTCAGCGGCCGCTGACAGTTTCCCGCGCGTGCGCAGTGGAGGGAGTCTCTTCCGCCTCCGCCATGGTGGAGACCATGGCGAAGGCGGGAAGGAAAAGAGTTCCCCCACGGCACAGGCCCGCCCGCGGATCGGTGGGCCCCGATCGCGGAGCACCCCCCGGGGCCAGATCGCCCCGCGCTCCCCCCAGAGCCCGCCTTGTCCCGCCAGTAAGATAGGTGGTTTAATCTACGCCGGCGGGACAGGCATTTTAGCAGCGGGACTTCGGCCCATTTGGGCCGGAGAATCGCGGCGGGGGGGGGGCCGCCAACCGGCGCGACGCGATTCCCACCCCCGCCCAATATCCGGTGCCGGAGAATTCGGCAACCGGCGGGGGGCGGGATTCACGCCAGCCCCCGGCGATTCTCCGACCCGGCGGGGTGTCGGAGAATCTCGCCCCTGATTTCTAAAGGTCCAGGGACATCTCCGAGCACAGGCCCAAGGATTTTACCACACAAGTTCTGCTTTCAACCTCCTGGTGTTCTGGTGGGTCAGGGCTGGCTAGCTGTTTGTCTGACTGGGGCGATTTGCAGACTGGCCTCTCTGTTACTCGTCTCTCACGACGTCGCTTTAACCTGCGGAATAAAAAACAAAACAATTCTTAAGAAAAAGCACATTCATATCGTGGCCCATCGCCCTTCAACCCCACTGTCTCCCATCACTTTGAGGGTGAGAAAGGGGAGTCTGAAACCAGTGCCTTAAACTGAAAGGAATAAAATTAAAGGGATATGAATACAGAGTCGGCTAAAGTAGAGCGGAAAGTAAGTTGAAAGATAAAAATAAGTTGTGGGAGGCATTTAAGGAGATATTTCATACTTCTCAAGAAAAATATATTCCATTACCCGAACAGGCGCCGGAATGTGGCGACTAGGGGATTTTCACAGTAACATCATTGCAGTGTTAATGTAAACCTACTTGTGACAATAAAGATGATTAAATAAGGAAGTTAATAATAATAATCTTTATTGTCACAAGTAGGCTTACATTAACACTGCAATGAAGTTACTGTGAAAAGCCCCTAGTCTCCACATTCCGGCGCCTGTTCAGGTACACAGAGAGAGAATTCAAAATGTCCAATTCACCTAACAGCACGTCTTTCAGGACTTGTGGGAGGAAACCGGAGCACCCGGAGGAAACCCACGCAGAGAGAGAAATAATTTTTGACAAATTTATTTGGGATGGAACAGACTGTATGAAGGAGACCCAGGGGATCGGAACGCAGGAAATAGGAGTAGTCCATTTGAGCCATCGAGCCTGCTCTGCTATTCAACAAGATCATCGCTGATCTTTGACTCTTGTGCTATTTCCCCACTGTCCCCATATCCCTTTGATGTGATTGGTATCCAGAAATCTATCAGTTCTCTCTGCAACATGATCTTCCACAGACTCTGGGGGAGAGAATTCACCACCCTCTGAGCGAAGAAATTCCTCCTCGTCTCAGTCCGATATGACTTGCCCCTTATTCGGAGACTGTGTCCTCTGGTTCTACACTCATCAGCCAGGGGGAAATATCCAGTCCACAGGCACAAATCAGAAGTGTATACGGTTTCAAGGAGATCACCGCTCACCGTTGGAAATTCTAGGGAATATAGATGCTGTTTCCTTAATCTCTCCCAAAACAATCCCGGTCTCCCAGGCATTAGTCTGGCGGACAACCATTGCGTTCGCTCAGTGGCAAATAAATCCTTCCAGAGACGAGACCAAAACTGCACAAAACATTCAGGATACAGTCTCACCAAGGCTCTATACAACTGCACAGACATTTTTATTGCTGCACTCAATTTCTTTTGTGATGAAAGCTAACATTCCATTTGCCTTCCTAGCTGCTTGATGTCATGTTCAAAATTCATTCATAGGATGTGGGCTTCGTTGGCGAGGCCAGCATTTATTGCCCATCCCTAATTGCTCATGAGAAGGTGGGGGTGAGCTGCCTTCTTGAACCGCTGCAGTCCCTAAGATGTAGGTACACCCACTGTGCTGTTAGGGAGGGAGTTCCAGGATTTTAACCCAGCGACAGTGAAGGAATGACGATATATTTTCAAGACAGTGGCTTGAAGGGGGGCCTCCAGGTGGTGGGGTTCCCAGGTATCTGCTGCTCTTGTCCTTCTAGATGGGAGTGATGGGAGTGGCTGTGGATTTGGAAGGTGCTGCCTGAGGAACTTTGGTGAGTTACTGCAGTGCATCTTGTAGATGGTACACACGGCTGTCACTGTGCGTCAGTGGTGGCGGGATGAATATTTGTGGATGGGTTGCCACAAACACTACAAACAGCAAAGGACCAGCAATACCAATCCCTGCAGCACACGACTGGTCACTGCCTCCCAGTCACAAAAGCAACCTTCCAGTATCAGCCAATTTTGGATCCAATTTTAGCAAATTGCCCTGGCTCCCATAGGCTGTTACTTTCTTGATCAGGCCTCTGTGAGGGACCTTGTATAATCCTTACTGAAGTCCATGTCGACTACATCAATTACACTGCCCTCATCTACACACCTCCTCGACAAATGCAATCAAATCTATTATCCATGATCTCCCCTGAAAGCCATGCCGACTCTCCTAGATTAATCCTTCCTTCTCCAAGTGGAGATGAATTCTGTTTTTTCCACCAAAGTGGATAACTTCACATTTATTCACACTACATTCCATCTGTCATCTTCTTGCCCATTCACTGAGCTTGTCGAATTCCTCTTGCACCCTCCTCAATATTCCCAACTTGTTCTGTGTCATCACCAAATTTGGAAGTATGTTACTGGACATCCAAATCTTTAGATAGATTGTGAACAGCTGATGCCCCAGCACTAATCCGTGGCATACCAACTCTGAACAGCCTGAGAATGATCCCTTTATTCCGACTCTCTGCTTTGTGTGTTAACCAGTTCTCAATCCATATCAAAATATTCCTGCCAATCCCCTGGGTTCTAATTTTATTTATTAACCTCCTGTGTGGAGCCTTATCAAAATCATCCTGAAAATCCAAATACACCACATCCATTGGTTCTCCTTTATCTATGCTGCTAGTAACATCTGCAAAAAACTCCCTCGGGTTTGCAAAACATTTCATAAACCCATGTTGATTCTGCCCAATCATATCATTATTTTCCAAGTGTTTAGTTATCACTTTATAATAGAATCAAACGTTTCCCTACTACTGATGTCAGGCTGACAGGTCTGTCGTTCTCAAGGTTCCTCTCCCCCTCCCTTCTTAAATGGATGTTGTGTATTCAGATTTCCAAAATACATTTTATAAGTTGAACATAAAAGGTTACTGCAAAAGATCACGGTGTTGGAGGTGGTAATCTATTGGCTAACTAACAGGAAAGACGGAGTCGGGATAAGTGGATCATCTTCAGGATGGCAAACTGCGATGGGTGGAGTGCCGCAGGGGTCAGTCCTGGGGGCTCAGCGTGTTAATATTAATGAGTGGACGAAGAGACATTGTATTGAGGCCAAATTTGGCAACAATACAAAGATAGATAGGAAAACAAGTTGTGAGGAAAATGCAAAGGGTCTGCAAAGGAACGTTAGAATGGGCAAAGTGAGTGAGCAAAGATTTAACAGATGGAGTATAATGTGGGAAAATGTGAACTTGTCCACTTTGGCAGCAAGAATAGAAAATCAGAATATCATTTAAATGGAGAGATGACAGAACACTGTGGTACAGGGTCAGGGTGTCCTCATACACAGATCACAAAATGCTCGCATTGCAGGTACCACAAGTAATTAGGAAGACAAATGGAATGTGGGCCCTGACTGCAAAGGGGATGGATTTTAAAAGTAGGCAGTCTTGTTCCAACTGGACGGGTATTGGTTGACCACTTCTAGAGCACTGTGTAGCTCGTTGTCTCAGGAGGGGCATTCTTGCATTGAAGAAAGTTCAGAGAAGATTGACAAGGCTGATTCTGGGGATGAAGGGATTGCCTGATGAGGAATTCAGGAGAATAAGTGTTGTCTGACTGAAACATATTGAGGGGGCTTTGACAGGGTGGATGCTGAGAGCAAGTTTCCCCTCGTAGGAGGAATCGAGAACCGGGGACCCAGTTTCAGATTAAGGTGGCGATGAGGAGGAATTCCCTCTCTAGGGGTCATTAGCGTTTGGAATTCTCTCCCCCAGAGAGCAGTGCAGGCTATGGGTCAGTGAATATATTCAGGGCGAGGTAGACAGATTACTGATTAACAAAGGAATCCAGAGTTACGGACTTGGGCAGCAATGCGGAGTCGAGGCCAGGGGCAGACCAGCCATGATCTTACTGAAAGGTGGAGATGGTTCAAAGGATCAGATGTCCTCCCATTCCTTTGTCCGATCCTGCCCCGCCCTGTCTGCCCCGCCCTGTCTGCCCCCGTCTTGTCTGGTCCTGCCTTGTCTGCCCTCGCCCTGTCTGCCCCGCCCTGTCTGCCCTCGCCCTGTCTGCCCCCGCCCTGTCTGCCCCCGCCCTGTCTGCCCCCGCCCTGTCTGCCCCCGCCCTGTCTGCCCTGCCCTGTCTGCCCCGCCCTGTCTGACCCGCCCTGTCTGCCCTGCCCGCCCCGCCCTGTCTGCCCCGCCCTGTCTGCCCTCGCCCTGTCTGCCCCCGCCCTGTCTGCCCTCGCCCTGTCTGCCCTCGCCCTGTCTGCCCTCGCCCTGTCTGCCCCCGCCCTGTCTGCCCTCGCCCTGTCTGCCCCCGCCCTGTCTGCCCTGCCCTGTCTGCCCTGCCCTGTCTGCCCCACCCTGTCTGCCCTCGCCCTGTCTGCCCCGCCCCGTCTGCCCCGCCCCGTCTGCCCCCGCCCGGTCTGCCCCCGCCCTGTCTGCCCTCGCCCTGTCTGCTCCCTCCCTGTCTGCCCCCGCCTTGTCTGACCCGCCCTGTCTGCCCTCGCCCTGTCTGCCCTCGCCCTGTCTGCCCCGCCCTGTCTGCTCCCGCCCTGTCTGCCCCGCCCGGTCTGCTCCCGCCCTGTCTGCCCCCGCCCTGTCTGCTCCGCCTTGTCTGCCCTCGCCCTGTCTGCCCTCGCCCTGTCTGCCCTCGCCCTGTCTGCCCTCGCCCTGTCTGCTCCCGCCCTGTCTGCCCCCGCCCTGTCTGCTCCGCCTTGTCTGCCCTCGCCCCGTCTGCCCCCGCCCTGTCTGCCCCGCCCTGCCTGCTCCCGCCCTGTCTGCTCCCGCCCTGTCTGCTCCGCCCTGTCTGCCCTCGCCCTGTCTGCTCCCGCCCTGTCTGCCCTCGCCCTGTCTGCCCTCGCCCTGTCTGCTCCCGCCCTGTCTGCCCCCGCCCTGTCTGCCCCCGCCCTGTCTGCTCCGCCTTGTCTGCCCCGCCCGGTCTGCCCCCGCCCTGTCTGCCCCCGCCCTGTCTGCTCCGCCTTGTCTGCCCCGCCCTGTCTGCTCCGCCCTGTCTGCCCCCGCCCTGTCTGCCCCCGCCCTGTCTGCTCCGCCTTGTCTGCCCCGCCCGGTCTGCCCCCGCCCTGTCTGCCCCCGCCCTGTCTGCTCCGCCCTGTCTGCCCCGCCCTGTCTGCCCCGCCCTGTCTGCTCCCGCCCGGTCTGCCCCCGCCCTGTCTGCTCCGCCCTGTCTGCCCCCGCCCTGTCTGCCCCCGCCCTGTCTGCCCCTGCCCTGTCTGCCCCCGCCCTGTCTGCCCCCGCCCTGTCTGCTCCGCCCTGTCTGCCCCCGCCCTGTCTGCTCCGCCCTGTCTGCCCCCGCCCTGTCTGCTCCGCCCTGTCTGCCCCCGCCCTGTCTGCTCCCGCCCTGTCTGCCCACAGGCCCTGTCTGCCCTCGCCCTGTCTGCCCCCGCCCTGTCTGCCCTCGCCCTGTCTGCCCCCGCCCTGTCTGCTCCCGCCCTGTCTG
Organism: Scyliorhinus torazame; assembly: GCF_047496885.1. Classification (NCBI taxonomy): domain Eukaryota; kingdom Metazoa; phylum Chordata; class Chondrichthyes; order Carcharhiniformes; family Scyliorhinidae; genus Scyliorhinus; species Scyliorhinus torazame. The sequence goes on from NC_092715.1 coordinate 7,586,025, forward strand.
CCCCTGCCCTGTCTGCTCCGCCCTGTCTGCCCCCGCCCTGCCTGCTCCCGCCCTGTCTGCTCCCGCCCTGCCTGCCCTCGCCCTGTCTGCTCCCGCCCTGTCTGCCCCCGCCCTGTCTGCTCCCGCCCTGTCTGCCCTCGCCCTGTCTGCTCCCGCCCTGTCTGCCCCCGCCCTGTCTGCCCCCGCCCTGCCTGCTCCCGCCCTGTCTGCTCCCGCCCTGCCTGCCCTCGCCCTGTCTGCCCCCGCCCTGTCTGCCCCCGCCCTGTCTGCTCCCGCCCTGCCTGCCCTCGCCCTGTCTGCTCCCGCCCTGCCTGCTCCCGCCCTGTCTGCTCCCGCCCTGTCTGCCCACAGGCCCTGTCTGCCCTCGCCCTTTCTGCCCCCGCCCTGTCTGCCCTCGCCCTGTCTGCCCCCGCCCTGTCTGCTCCCGCCCTGTCTGCCCCTGCCCTGTCTGCTTCGCCCTGTCTGCCCCCGCCCTGCCTGCTCCCGCCCTGTCTGCTCCCGCCCTGCCTGCCCTCGCCCTGTCTGCCCCTCGCCCTGTCTGCCCTCGCCCTGTCTGCCCTCGCCCTGTCTGCCCCCGCCCTGTCTGCCCCCGCCCTGTCTGCTCCGCCCTGTCTGCCCCCGCCCTGTCTGCCCCGCCCTGCCTGCCCCGCCCTGCCTGCCCTCGCCCTGCCTGCTCCCGCCCTGCCTGCCCTCGCCCTGTCTGCCCCTCGCCCTGTCTGCCCTCGCCCTGTCTGCCCTCGCCCTGTCTGCCCCCGCCCTGTCTGCCCCCGCCCTGTCTGCTCCGCCCTGTCTGCCCCCGCCCTGCCTGCCCCGCCCTGCCTGCCCTCGCCCTGTCTGCCCCTCGCCCTGTCTGCCCTCGCCCTGTCTGCCCTCGCCCTGTCTGCCCCCGCCCTGTCTGCCCCCGCCCTGTCTGCTCCGCCCTGTCTGCCCCCGCCCTGTCTGCCCCGCCCTGCCTGCCCCGCCCTGCCTGCCCCCGCCCTGCCTGCCCCGCCCTGCCTGCCCTCGCCCTGTCTGCCCCCGCCCTGTCTGCTCACAGGCCCGATATATTTTCCTTTGATTTGCTACTATTGAGTGAGATGATGAAAAAAGGTTTTAACACAGAGGACAAAATAAAGCCACCTCACACATCCCTACCTCTTCTTACTGTCACACTTGTTCCTGGACTCAAATGGCTGAATGTTCACCTTCAGAAGGCGAAAGGCCTCCGGTTGTTGTCGTCCTGAAGGCTGTCCAGAGCTACACAGTTGGCCTTGTTCAAAGGCAATGAGGTCCTGAGCTGGAATGAGTTTTGGAGGATGGATCACTGACACCTGGAATGAAGGATGGCATCCACATAGTCTTTCAGGCAGAGGTAAAGGTGGGCACAAGGGATATTTAACTTTAACTGTGACCAACATACCAGATGTGGCCTTCTAAATCTGGCTTCTGTCTGGGGATAGTGTATTAGAACATGAGAACTAGGAGTCGGCCATCTGGCCCCTCGAGCCTGCTCCACCATTCAATGAGATCATGGCTGATCTTTTGTGGACTCAGCTCCACTTTCCGGCCCGAACACCATAACCCTTAATCCCTTTATTCTTCAAAAAACTATCTCTCTTTATCTTAAAACCATTTAATGAATGAACCTCTACTGCTTCACTGGGCAAGGAATTCCATAGATTCACAACCCTTTGTATTGAGCTGCACTGCACTGGAGTGAACACAGGTCCAGAAATGGGAGCTGCTTGTTTTATATAATTAAAACCCCTGGGTTAAAATTCTAATTGTAATGTGACAGCGCTGATTAATCCCAGCCCAATAATCCCATCACTTTAGAAATGGTCGGAGCTATCCAAGATGTACATTGTTACAATAGAGTGCTGAGAGTGATGTGGTCCAGAACCAAGATCGGGCGACAAGCATCGTTCCCTAAATAGCTTTGACAATATAAAAATGAATGGGAATTTTGACATAACATCGTTCTGTCCCTCTTTCCCGGTCTTGGGGCAAAGGCCCCTTCCCTTCAACAAGATGGAGACCCCCTCCCCTTGCGACCAAGACCCCCCCGCCCTGCACCTCTACTCCTCTCAACGTGGGGGAGATTCCCCCTCAGCATGATGGGACTTCAGGCCCCTCCAACAGACCGGGGAACCCCGACCCCCCACATCTCCTTTCCTCTGGGAAGCACCAGCTTACCTGTGTCTCTGAAGCGAAGCTGCGATACAGTTGATGCTCTCGAGGCCACTGAACTGATGGTGTGGAGGATGTCCATGAGCGTGCAGGCTCTGTCTGACTATGTGGCAGCTGCTTTGCCATGACAGGAAAGTGAGTGTTGAGGGTGGGCTGGTGGAGGTGGAGCAGAGGCATTCGGAGCACCTGGGAGCAGCCAGCATGTGAGGGAGGGGGCTGGGGTTTCCTGGGGGATCTCCCGGCAGAGTGGAGAGGTCCACTTGCTGGAGGCTCAGTCCAATGCGAAGCTGCTGGCTGCTGATACTGATCCAGGTTCAGGTGCTTGGGTGGGCCTCGACGCAACAATTCCTCCTTCCTCTCCTGTTGTTCGGCAGCTTTCTGCAGGGCCCAAGGATCATATGCAGATGAGTTTAGGTGGGAAGGAAAGCTGGGTAGTGGCCGGTGACAGGGCTCTGGGTCAGGAGCCCAGGCCTCCCGTGGGGTGGGCTGCAGAAGAGGTACGGAGCGAGCCAGCTTGTTAAACGTCACTGGAGGAGCCCTCAGCTCATAGCGAGGCTGGAGGCGCAGCAGTGGGAGACTAGCTGTCGAATTGATCCGAGGAGCAAAGTGGAAGATTGTCGCAGGAGGCTGTGCCCCAGGGCTCAGGAGGAGGTGAGGGCGCTCAGGATTACTGCCAATGGATCGCACATTCTGGGAATCAGGAATCTGTGGCAGCGTGCGCAAATCATCAAATTCAAGCTGTGGAGGGAGGGCCAACCCCTCCAGCTTCTGGGAAATAAAGAAGAACATTAATGTCCAGCTGCACAGAGCCACTTTTTACAGATACATGGAGATCATTTCCCACAACAAGGTTACAGCTCAAAGCCAAATCATTGAACAGGATTTCTATTCAAATATTTAGATTTGATAACACTTGTAACAAATCGAATGGAATAGTTAGTTTGAGGACTTACGCAAAACTTTGGGATTATACAATTAATTTGGGATTGAAAAAGGGCTCTGGAGAGAGAAAGAGAGAGAAAGAGAGAGAGAGAAAGAGAGAGAGAGAGAGAGACAGAGAGAGAGAGAGACGGAGAGAGAGAGACAGAGAGAGAGCACGGAGCCACAGGATTAGATTTGGGAATGATACATAGATACATAGAACATACAGTGCAGGAGGCCATTCGGCCCATCAAGTCTTCACCGACCCACTTAAGCCCTCACATTCACCCTAACCCAATAACCCAATAATCCCATCTAAACTTTTTGGACACTAAGGGCAATTTACCACAGCCAATCCACCTAACCTGCATGTCTGGGTTGTGGGGGGAACCGGAGCACCCGGAGGAAACCCACGCAGACACGGGGAGAACGTGCAGACTCCGCACTGACAGTGACCCAGCGGGGACTCGAACCTGGGACCCTGGAGCTGTGAAGCCACAGTGCTAGCCACTGTGCTCCCATGCTGTCCAATGATGCAGGGCAATAGTGAGAGAACCATAGGGGAAGACGGTGATAATGTCACTGGTTAGTAATCTAGAGACCCGGACTAATGCCCTGGGGACACGGCTTCAAACCTACATAGCAGTTGGTGGAATTTAGATTCAGTTGACAAATCTGGAGAGAAGGTGTGTCTCAGTAATGGTGACCATGACACCATTGTCGATCGCCACTAAAACCTATTTTGTTCACTATTGTCCTTTAGGGAAGGAAATCTGCCGTCCTTACCCGGTCTGGCCTACAGGTGACTCCAGACCCACCGCAATGTGGGTCTTAACTACCCTCGGAAATGGAATTCAGTTCAGTTCAAGGGCAATTAGGAATTGGCAAATGCTGATACTGCCAGCGACTCCCAGATCCAAAGACACATCGGACCACAGAATGCCCACAATGCAGAAGGAGGCTATTCCGCCGATCAAGTCTGCACCGACCCATTGAAAGAGCAGCTGACCCAGCCCACTCCCCCATCCTATCCCCATAATCCCACCTAACCTGCACATCTCTGGACTGTGGGAGGAAACCGGAGCACCCGGAGGAAACCCACGCAGACACGGGGAGGATGTGCAGACTCCACACAGACAGTGACCCAAGCCGGGAATCGAACCTGGGACCCTGGCGCTGTGAGGCAGCAGTGCTAACTATGCCCATTCCATCCCATGAATTAATTTTAAAAAGCAGGTCAGTGGGATTAGTTTGGGGATTGATATAGGGCTATGGGGAGAGAGCGGGGCAGTGGGATTAGTTTGGGATTGATAAAGGGCTATGGGGAGAGAGCGGGACCGTGGGATTAGTTTGGGGATTGATACAGGGCTATGGGGAGAGAGTGGGGCAGTGGGATTAGTTTGGGGATTGATACAGAGCTATGGGAAGAGAGCGGGGCAATGGGATCAGTTTGGGATTGATACAGGGCTATGGGGAGAGAGCGGGGCAGTGGGATTAGTTTGGGATTGATACAGGGCTATGGGGAGAGAGCGGGTCACTGGGATTAGTTTGGGATTGATACAGGGCTCTGGGGAGAGAACAAGGCAGTGGGATCAGTTTGGGATTGATACAGGGCTGTGGAGAGAGAGCGGGGCACTGGGATTAGTTTGGGGCTGATACAGGGCTATGGGGAGAGAGCGGGGCAGTGGGATCAGTTTGGGATTGATACAGGGATATGGGGAGAGAGCGGGGCAGTGGGATTAGTTTGGGATTGATACAGGGCTATGGGGAGAGAGTGGGGCAGTGGGATTAGTTTGGGATTGATACAGGGCTATGCGGAGAGAGTGGGGCAGTGGGATTAGTTTGGGATTGATACAGGGATATGCGGAGAGAGCGGGGCAGTGGAATTTGTTTGGGATTGATACAGGGCTATGGGGAGAGAGCGGGGCAGTGGGATTAGTTTGGGATTGATACAGCGGGGCAGTGGGATTAGTTTGGGATTGATACAGGGGGGCAATGGGATTAGTTTGGGATTGATACAGGGCTGTGGGGAGAGAGCGGGGCAGTGGGATTAGTTTAGGATTGATACAGGGCTATGGGGAGAGAGCGGGGCAGTGGGATTAGTTTGGGATTGATACAGGGCTATGGGGAGAGAGCGGGGCAGTGGGATTAGTTTGGGATTGATACAGGGGGGCAATGGGATTAGTTTGGGATTGATACAGGGCTATGGGGAGAAAGCGGGGCAGTGGGATTAGTTTGGGATTGATACAGGGCTATGGGGAGAGAGTGGGGCAGTGGGATCAGTTTGGGATTGATACAGGGCTATGGGGAGAGAGCGGGGCAGTGGGATTAGTTTGGGATTGATACAGGGGGGCAATGGGATTAGTTTGGGATTGATACAGGGCTATGGGGAGAGAGTGGGGCAGTGGGATCAGTTTGGGATTGATACAGGGATATGCGGAGAGAGCGGGGCAGTGGAATTTGTTTGGGATTGATACAGGGCTATGGGGAGAGAGCGGGGAAGTGGGATTAGTTTGGGATTGATACAGCGGGGCAGTGGGATTAGTTTGGGATTGATACAGGGGGGCAATGGGATTAGTTTGGGATTGATACAGGGCTATGGGGAGAGAGCGGGGCAGTGGGATTAGTTTGGGGATTGATACAGGGCTATGGGGAGAGAGCGGGGCAGTGGGATTAGTTTGGGATTGATACAGGGGGGCAATGGGATTAGTTTGGGATTGATACAGGGGGGCAATGGGATTAGTTTGGGATTGATACAGGGGGGCAATGGGATTAGTTTGGGATTGATACAGGGGGGCAGTGGGATTAGTTTGGGATTGATACAGGGCTATGGGGAGAGAGCGGGGCAGTGGGATTAGTTTGGGATTGATACAGGGATATGCGGAGAGAGCGGGGCAGTGGGATTAGTTTGGGATTGATACAGGGCTATGGGGAGAGAGCGGGGCAGTGGGATTAGTTTGGGGATTGATACAGAGCTATGGGGAGAGAGCGGGGCAGTGGAATTTGTTTGGGATTGATACAGGGATATGGGGAGAGAGTGGGGCAGTGGGATTAGTTTGGGATTGATACAGGGCTATGGGGAGAGAGCGGGGCAGTGGGATTAGTTTGGGGATTGATACAGGGCTATGGGGAGAGAGCGGGGCAGTGGGATTAGTTTGGGATTGATACAGGGCTATGGGGAGAGAGCGGGGCAGTGGGACTAGTTTGGGATTGATACAGGGCTATGGGGAGAGAGCGGGGCAGTGGGATCAGTTTGGGGATTGATACAGGGCTATGGGGAGAGAGCGGGGCAGTGGGATTAGTTTGGGATTGATACAGGGGGGCAGTGGGATTAGTTTGGGATTGATACAGGGCTATGGGGAGAGAGTGGGGCAGTGGGATTAGTTTGAGATTGATACAGGGCTACGGGGAGAGAGTGGGGCAGTGGGATTAGTTTGGGATTGATACAGGGCTATGGGGAGAGAGTGGGGCAGTGGGATTAGTTTGGGATTGATACAGGGCTATGGGGAGAGAGCGGGGCAGTGGGATTAGTTTGGGATTGATACAGGGCTATGGGGAGAGAGCGGGGCAGTGGGATTAGTTTGGGATTGATACAGGGCTATGGGGAGAGAGCGGGGCAGTGGGATCAGTTTGGGATTGATACAGGGCTATGGGGAGAGAGCGGGGCAGAGGGATTAGTTTGGGATTGATACAGGGCTATGGGGAGAGAGCGGGGCAGTGGGATTAGTTTGGGGATTGATACAGGGCTCTGGGGAGAGAACAAGGCAGTGGGATCAGTTTGGGATTGATACAGGGCTATGGGGAGAGAGTGGGGCAGTGGGATCAGTTTGGGATTGATACAGGGCTATGGGGAGAGAGTGGGGCAGTGGGATTAGTTTGGGATTGATACAGGGCTATGGGGAGAGAGTGGGACAGTGGGATTAGTTTGGGATTGATACAGGGCTGTGGGGAATGATCAGTTCCTTGGTCTTTCCGACATTTAGAGAGAGGTTATTTTCGGTACACCGTGCAACCAAGTGATCTATCTCCCTCCTGTAGTCTGATTCCTCGTTGTTTGAGATACGGCCCACCACAGTCGTAGCATCCCCAAACTTGTAGATCGAATTGGAGTTAAATCTTGCCACACAGTCCTGTGTGTGTGCAGGGAGTACAGTAGAGGAATGAGCACACATGTTCAATTTGCATGCATGGATATGATGAGATATACATCTTATCGAGTAATAGCAGTGTTTAGTAATGAGCAGCATTTAAAGCTAAAAAGGTTTTTGAAAATGAAGCCATCTTTTCGTATTTCTGGTTCATTTTTTTCAGGGGGGGGCGGGAGGTGTGAGTGTAAGAAATTGTTATATCTTATATTTGGGCACTTGTAAAATGGGAATTGTTACTGATGTTTATAGCTTTTGAATACGGTCACTTTCATCCTTGTTATGCATAAAAAGAAAAAAACACTAATAAAAATATTGAAATAAAATAGGATGGGAATAGAGGGATACGGACCCAGGAAGTGTCGAAGGTTTTAGTTAGACGGGCAGCATGGTCGGGACAGGCTTGGAGGGCCGAAGGGCCTGTTCCTGGGCTGTACTTTTCTTTGTTATTTATTTCATATTTGTTGCAGTAATGTTATTAAAAATGGGTATAAGATGCACACAGCCAGTATGTCGGCTAAAGCTGTGATTAACAGGTCACAAGAGTGAGGTAATCCTTGATTTTGCAGGGGGGAGGGGCGTATTCTGCTGATAGATTTGAGAAGCATTTACTTGTCTACAGAGAGGTGGCTAATGGAATATTGTTTTGATTTGGAGATCCCTGGGGTGCAGATAATTTATGACAGCTATTGGGCGGGATTCTCCCACCCCGCGCCGGAGAATTGCAGAGCGGACATTCGGCGCAATTGGCGCCGGCGTGGTTGGCACGGCGCCAGCCGCTCTACGCGGCCGGCCCACTGATTCTCTGGCCCGGATGGGCCGAGCGGCCGTAAGGAGAGCCGAGTCCCGCCAGCTCCGTTCTAACCTGCTCTGGGCTGGCAGGACCTCGGCGTGTAAGGGACAGGTGGTGGCCTTTGGGGGGGGGGTTCGATCCTTGGGGGCCTCCGATGTTGCCATGCCGTGATTGGGGCCAACCGACCGGCGGGCCAGCCTCTGTGGCTGGGGGCCTTCTTTCCTACGCGCCGGCCCCTGTAGTCCTGCGCCATGTTGCGTCGTTGAAGGAGGCCGCTGCGCATGCGTGCGTTGGCCCCGGTGCCACTGCGCATGTCCTTGTTGGCGCCGGCGCAACAGCGCTTGCACGGATCCGACAGCGCAGTTCGCGCTGGGATCTGAGCTGGAGCGGCGCGACCAGGGGCCAGAATTAGTCGTGGGAGCGGCCCGTTCATGCCATTGTAAAACTCGACGGCGTTTACGACGGCGTGGACACTCTGCCGCGGGATTGGAGAATTCCGCCCATTGTATTTGATTCGATCTAACCAGGTCCCCCATGGGACTCTTGTGGGAGGAGACAGAGGAATGCCTTCTGCTTTGGGCACAGATGAACTAATTATGGGGATGAGCCAGGTCTGTCTGTAGTTTCAGTTTGCCATTGGATTTTAGTCTGCCAAGTGTTTTTCAGTTGGCTCCTGAAAGGTTCTCTCCAAGGGCAGTGCACCCAGAAAAAAGCAAGTGAACCCAATTGTTAACTTGATTTATAAGTGGTATTTGAACTATTTTGGTTTGCTTAATTGGGATATATAACCGCAGGCGAAGGGAATAAGTTGAAGGTTTTCCTTTAGTTAAGAACTATTGTAACTGTTATCAGCAAAGTTATTTATTTGTTGCTAATATGATTAATTATGTGTTTAAATTTGTTTCTTTTACCACAAAAGATATATGGACGGCACGGTAGTACAGTTGTTAGCACTGTTGCTTCACAGCTCCAGGGTCCCAGGTTCGATTCCGGCTTGGGTCACTGTCTGTGCGGAGTCTGCACATCCTCCCCGTGTGTGCGTGGGTTTCCTCCGGGTGCTCCGGTTTCCTCCCACAGTCCAAAGATGTGCAGGTTAGGTGGATTGGCCATGATAAATTGCCTTTAGTGTCCAAAATTGCCCTTAGTGTTGGGTGGGGTTACTGGGTTATGGGGATTGGGTGGAGATGTTGACCTTGGGTAGGATGCTCTTTCCAAGAGCCGGTGCAGACTCGATGGGCCGAATGGCCTCCTTCTGCACTGTAAATTCTATGATAATCTATGAAATCCTCCCACAAGTCCCAAAAGACATGCTGCTACGTAATTTGGACATTCTGAATTCTCCCTCTGTGTACCCGAACAGGTGCCGGAGTGTGGCGACTAGGGGATTTTCACAGTAACTTCATTGCAGTGTTAATAAAGATTATTATTGGTCAGTATTATCACTCCTATGGTGCAGTCACTGCTCCTCAGTCTTAAAAATTGTAAATAGTTGGATTCTCATCCGGGATCCTAACAAAATAATATTCAACGGGTTTATTTGGTATCACTCGCTTTCAGAGTGCTGCTCCTTCATTATTCTCCTGAGGAAGGAGCAGTGCTCCGAAAGCTAGTGATTCGAAACAAACCTGTTGGATTTTATCCTGGTGTTGTAAGACCCCAGCCCATACCTGTTGGACTTTATCCTGGTGCTGTAAGACCCCAGCCCAAACCTGTTGGACTTTATCCTGGTGTTGTAAGACTTCTTACTGAGCTCACCCCAATCAAACGCCGGCATCTCCACCTCAAAAATAATATTCAACTCTATTCTTCCTACCAAAGTGCATAACTTCACATTTTCCTCTATTATATTCCATCTGTCAAGTTGTTGCCTACTCACCTAACCTGTCTAGATCCCTCTGTCGACTCCACATCCTAGGCAATAGGACATTCAATTCCCTCGTCCAAGTCATGAGTATATATGAAATAATTGTGGCCCCAGCACTGATCCGTGTGTCACTCCACTAGTTCCAGCTTACCATCCTGAAAATGCCCCTCATCTCAGCTCTCTGTCTTCTGTTAGTTAGTCATTCATCTATCCTTGATAATATACTACCCCCAACAACATGGGTTCTTATCTTATCAAGTAGTCTTTGAGTGGTACCTTGTTGAATGTTTTTTATGAATCCAAGTATATTATATATGTTTAATTCCTTTTATCTGTCCAGCTCATTACCACCTCAAAGAATTTGAACAAATTCGTCAGACATGATTTCCTCTTCATGAATCTATGTGGACTCTGCTTTTTGCAGAATGTATTTCTAAATGCTCTATTCCATCCTTTATAATGGACTCTAACATTTTCCCAATGGCAGATGTTAAGCTAACTAGCTCAGTTACCTAGCTGTCACTCTCCTCCATTTGTGAATAAGAGTGTTACATTGGCAGTTTTCTAATCCTCTGGGACTTTACAGAATGTAAGTGTTATGGGAAGATTACTAGCTGTACATCCAGTATCTCTAGAACTACTTCCTTTAATAACCTAGGACACAACCCATCAGGTCCAGATAATACAGGGGGTCCTGTCCTTTGCAGTCAGAAATAACATGTAGACACATTGCACCTGTTCCAGCGAAACAAAAGAAGTAACAGCCATTTGCTGGTTCATTCCTCAGAGCAATGCCTTGACCTGGGTCAAGCTATGGTTTAAATGATCAAACAATGCTCAGCAGTTAACTGGCAGTCATTATCAATTGGTGCATTCTGCATAATAATGTCTCAGGGTCCATTTGCCAACGAAACAGCACCCTGTTCTCATTCCATATAGAGTTGTTGTTTCTCCTGACAGTCTTGCTATTGTCCTGGTGAGTACAAGGTGTAAAGCTTTGACAAAATTTATTTTTTTCAGCAATACTTTCATTTTTTGAGTCCCTGTCTCAGATTCAGTATTAATTTCCTCGGGATCAAGTGTTAACTTCCTGGGAATCAGTATTAATTCCCTGGAGATCAGTATTAATTTCCTGGGGATCAGTATTAATTTCATAAGGATTAGTATTAATTTCCTGGGGATCAGTATTAATTTCCTGGGGATCAGTATTAATTTCCTGGGGATCAGTATTAATTTTGTAAGGACCAGTATTAATTTCCTGGGGATCAGTATTAATTTCCTGGGGATCAGTATTAATTTCCTGGGGATCAGTATTAATTTCGTAAGGATCAGTATTAATTTCCTGGGGATCAGTATTAATTTCCTGTGGATCAGTATTAATTTCCTCGGGATCAGTATTAATTTCCTCGGGATCAGTATTAATTTCCTCGGGATCAGTATTAATTTCCGGGGATCAGTATTAATTTCCTGGGGATCAGTATTAATTTCGAAAGGATTGGTATTAATTTCCTGGGGATCAGTATTAATTTCCTGTGGATTAGTATTAATTTCCTGGGGATCAGTATTAATTTCCTGGGGATCAGTATTAATTTCCTGGGGATCAGTATTAATTTCGTAAGGACCAGTATTAATTTCCTGGGGATCAGTATTAATTTCCTCAGGATCGGTATTAATTTCCTGGGGATCAGTATTAATTTCCTGGGGATCAGTATTAAATTCCTGGGGATCAGTATTAATTTCCTCGGGATCAGTATTAATTTCCTGGGGATCAGTATTAATTTCCTCGGGATCAGCATTAATTTCCTCGGGATCAGTATTAATTTCCTGGGGATCAGTATTAATTTCGTGGGGATCAGTATTAATTTCCTGGGGATCAGTATTAATTTCCTGGGGATCAGTATTAATTTCCTCGGGGAACAGTATTAATTTCCTGGGGATCAGTATTAATTTCCTGGGGATCAGTATTAATTTTGTAAGGATTAGTATTAATTTCCTGGGGATCAGTATTAATTTCCTGGGGATCAGTATTAATTTCTTCGGGATCAGTATTAATTTCCTGGGGATCAGTATTAATTTCATCAGGATTAGTATTAATTTCCTGGGGATCAGTATTAATTTCCTCAGGATCAGTATTATTTTCCTGGGGATCAGTATTAATTTCCTGGGGATCAGTATTAATTTCATCCGGATTAGTATTAATTTCCTGGGGATCAGCATTATTTTCCTGGGGATCAGTATTAATTTCCTGGGGATCAGTATTAATTTCATCCGGATTAGTATTAATTTCCTCGGGATCAGTATTAATTTCCTGGGGATCAGTATTAATTTCCTGGGGATTAGTATTAATTTCCTGGGGATTAGTATTAATTTCCTGGGGATCAGTATTGATTTTCTCGGGATCAGTATTAATTTGATCCGGATCAGTATTAATTTCCTCGGGATCAGTATTTCCTGTGGATCAGTATTAATTTCCTGGGGATCAGTATGAATTTCCTCGGGATCAGTATTAATTTCCTGGGGATCAGTATTAATTTCCTGGGGATCAGTATTAATTTCCTCGGGATCAGTATTAATTTCCTCGGGATCAGTATTAATTTCCTGGGGATCAGTATTAATTTCGTCAGGATTAGTATTAATTTCCTGGGGATCAGGTTTAATTTCCTCAGGATCAGTATTATTTTCCTGGGGATCAGTATTAATTACCTGGGGATCAGTATTAATTTCATCCGGATTAGTATTAATTTCCTGGGGATCAGTATTAATTTCCTCGGGATCAGTATTAATTTCCTGGGGATCAGTATTAATTTCCTCAGGATTAGTATTAATTTCCTCGGGATCAGTTTTGATTTTCTCGGGATCAGTATTAATTTCCTCGGGATCAGTATATCCTGTGGATCAGTATTAATTTCCTCGGGATCAGTATTAATTTCCTGGGGATCAGTATTCATTTCCTCGGGATCAGTATTAATTTCCTGGGGATCAGTATTAATTTCCTCGGGATCAGTATTAATTTCATCCGGATTAGTATTAATTTCCTGTGGATCAGTATTAATTTCCTCGGGATCAGTATTAATTTCCTGTGGATCAGTATTAATTTCCTGGGGATCAGTATTAATTTCCTGTGGATCAGTATTAACTTCCTGGGGATCAGTATTAATTTCCTCGGGATCAGTATTAATTTTCTCGGGATCAGTATTAATTTCCTCGGGATCAGTATTAATTTCCTGGGGATCAGTATTAATTTCCTCGGGATCAGTATTAATTTCATCCGGATTAGTATTAATTTCCTGGGGATCAGTATTATTTTCCTGGGGATCAGTATTAATTTCCTCGGGATCAGTATTGATTTTCTCGGGATCAGTATTAATTTGGTCCGGATCAGTATTTCCTGGGGATCAGTATTAATTTCCTGTGGATCAGTATTAATTTCCTGGGGATCAATATTAATTTTCTCGGGATCAGTATTAATTTGTTCCGGAGCAATATTAATTTCCTGGGGATCAGTATTAATTTCCTGGGGATCAGTATTAATTTCCTGGGGATCAGTATTAATTTCCTCGGGATCAGTAATAATTTCCTGTGGATCAGTATCAATTTCCCGGGGGTCAGTATTAATTTCCTCGGGATCAGTGTTAATTTCCTCGGGATCAGTATTAATTTCCTGGGGAACAGTATTAATTTCCTGGGGATCAGTATTAATTTCCTCGGGATCAGTATTAATTTCTTCGGGATCAGTATTAATTTCCTGGGGATCAGTATTAATTTCCTCGGGATCAGTATTAATTTCCTCGGGATCAGTATTAATTTGGTCCGGATCAGTATTTCCTGTGGATCAGTATTAATTTCCTCGGGATAGGTATTAATTTCCTGGGATCAGTATTAATTTCCTCGGGATCAGTATTAATTTTCTCGGGATCAGTATTGATTTTCTCGGGATCAGAATTAATTTGGTCCGGATCAGTATTTCCTGTGGATAAGTATTAATTTCCTGGGGATCAGTATTAATTTCCTGTGGATCAGTATTAACTTCCTGGGGATCAGTATTAATTTCCTCGGGATCAGTATTAATTTTCTCGGGATCAGTATTAATTTCCTGGGGATCAGTATTATTTTCCTGGGGATCAGTATTAATTTCCTCGGGATCAGTATTGATTTTCTCGGGATCAGTATTAATTTGGTCCGGATCAGTATTTCCTGGGGATCAGTATTAATTTCCTGTGGATCAGTATTAATTTCCTGGGGATCAATATTAATTTTCTCGGGATCAGTATTAATTTGTTCCGGAGCAAAATTAATTTCCTGGGGATCAGTATTAATTTCCTGGGGATCAGTATTAATTTCCTGGGGATCAGTATTAATTTCCTCGGGATCAGTAATAATTTCCTGTGGATCAGTATCAATTTCCCGGGGGTCAGTATTAATTTCCTCGGGATCAGTATTAATTTCCTGGGGAGCAGTATTAATTTCCTGGGGATCAGTATTAATTTCTTCGGGATCAGTATTAATTTCCTGGGGATCAGTATTAATTTCCTGGGGATCAGTATTAATTTCCTCGGGATCAGTATTAATTTGGTCCGGATCAGTATTTCCTGCGGATCAGTATTAATTTCCTCGGGATCAGTATTAATTTCCTCGGGATCAGTATTAATTTCCTGGGATCAGTATTAATTTCCTCGGGATCAGTATTAATTTTCTCGGGATCAGTATTGATTTTCTCGGGATCAGAATTAATTTGGTCCGGATCAGTATTTCCTGTGGATGAGTATTAATTTCCTGGGGATCAGTATTAATTTCCTGTGGCTCAGTATTAACTTCCTGGGGATCAGTATTAATTTCCTCGGGATCAGTATTAATTTTCTCGGGATCAGTATTAATTTCCTCGGGATTAGTATTAATTTCCTGGGGATCAGTATTAATTTCCTGGGGATCAGTATTGATTTTCTCGGGATCAGAATTAATTTGGTCCGGATCAGTATTTCCTGGTGATCAGTATTAATTTCCTGTGGATCAGTATTAATTTCCTGGGGATCAGTATTAATTTCATCCAGATTAGTATGAATTTCCTGGGGGTCAGTATTAATTTCCTCGGGATCAGTATTAATTTCCTGGGGATCAGTATTAATTTCCTCAGGATCAGTATTAATTTCCTGGCGATCAGTATTAATTTCCTCGGGATCAGTATTAATTTCCTGGGGAATCAGTATTAATTTCCTGGGGATCAATATTATTTTCCTGGGGATCAGTATTAATTTCCTCGGGATCAGTATTAATTTTCTCGGGATCAGTATTGATTTTCTCGGGAACAGAATTAATTTGGTCCGGATCAGTATTTCCTGGGGATCACTATTAATTTCTTGGGGATCAGTATTAATTTCCTGGGGATCAGTATTAATTTTCTCAGGATCAGTATTAATTTCCTCGGGATCAGTATTAATTTTCTTGGGATCAGTATTGATTTTCTCGGGATCAGTATTAATTTGGTCCGGATCATATTTCCTGGGGATCAGTATTAATTTCCTGTGGATCAGTATTAATTTCCTGGGGATCAATATTAATTTTCTCGGGATCAGTATTAATTTGGTCCGGAGCAGTATTAATTTCCTGGGGATCAGTATTAATTTCCTGGGGATCAGTATTAATTTCCTCGGGATCAGTATTAATTTGGTCCGGAGCAGTATTAATTTCCTGGGGATCAGTATTAATTTCCTGCGGATCAGTATTAATTTCCTCGGGATCAGTATTAATTTCTTCGGGATCAGTATTAATTTCCTGGGGATCAGTATTAATTTCCTCGGGATCAGTATTAATTTCCTGGGGATCAATATTAATTTCCTGGGGATCAGTATTAATTTCCTGGGGATCAGTATTGATTTTCTCGGGATCAGTATTAATTTGGTCCGGATCAGTATTTCCTGTGGATCAGTATTAATTTCCTGGGGATCAATATTAATTTTCTCGGGATCAGTATTGATTTTCTCGGGATCAGTATTAATTTGGTCCGGATCAGTATTTCCTGTGGATCAGCATTAATTTCCTCGGGATCAGTATTAATTTCCTGGGGATCAATATTAATTTTCTCGGGATCAGTATTAATTTCGTCCAGAATAGTATTAATTCCCTGGGGATCAGTATTAATTTCCTCGGGATCAGTATTAATTTCCTCGGGATCAGTATTAATTTCGTCCAGATTAGTATTAATTTCCTGGGGATCAGTATCAATTTCCTGGGGATCAGTATTAATTTCCTCGGGATCAGTCTTAATTTTGTCCGGATCAGTATTTCCTGTGGATCAGTATTAATTTCCTGGGGATCAGTATTAATTTCCTGGGGACCAATATTAATTTTCTCGGGATCAGTATTAATTTGGTCCGGAACAGTATTAATTTCCTGGGGATCAATCCTAATTTCCTCGGGATCAGTATTAATTTCCTGGGGATCAGTATTCATTTCCTCGGGATCAGTATTAATTTCCTCGGGATCAGTATTAATTTCCTGCGGATCAGTATTAATTTCCTCGGGATCAGTATTAATTTCCTGGGATCAGTATTAATTTCCTCGGGATCAGTATTAATTTTCTCGGGATCAGTATTGATTTTCTCGGGATCAGAATTAATTTGGTCCGGATCAGTATTTCCTGTGGATGAGTATTAATTTCCTGGGGATCAGTATTAATTTCCTGTGGCTCAGTATTAACTTCCTGGGGATCAGTATTAATTTCCTCGGGATCAGTATTAATTTTCTCGGGATCAGTATTAATTTCCTCGGGATTAGTATTAATTTCCTGGGGATCAGTATTAATTTCCTGGGGATCAGTATTGATTTTCTCGGGATCAGAATTAATTTGGTCCGGATCAGTATTTCCTGGTGATCAGTATTAATTTCCTGTGGATCAGTATTAATTTCCTGGGGATCAGTATTAATTTCATCCAGATTAGTATGAATTTCCTGGGGGTCAGTATTAATTTCCTCGGGATCAGTATTAATTTCCTGGGGATCAGTATTAATTTCCTCAGGATCAGTATTAATTTCCTGGCGATCAGTATTAATTTCCTCGGGATCAGTATTAATTTCCTGGGGAATCAGTATTAATTTCCTGGGGATCAATATTATTTTCCTGGGGATCAGTATTAATTTCCTCGGGATCAGTATTAATTTTCTCGGGATCAGTATTGATTTTCTCGGGAACAGTATTAATTTGGTCCGGATCAGTATTTCCTGGGGATCAGTATTAATTTCTTGGGGATCAGTATTAATTTCCTGGGGATAAGTATTAATTTCCTCGGGATCAGTATTAATTTCCTCGGGATCAGTATTAATTTTCTTGGGATCAGTATTGATTTTCTCGGGATCAGTATTAATTTGGTCCGGATCATATTTCCTGGGGATCAGTATTAATTTCCTGTGGATCAGTATTAATTTCCTGGGGATCAATATTAATTTTCTCGGGATCAGTATTAATTTGGTCCGGAGCAGTATTAATTTCCTGGGGATCAGTATTAATTTCCTGGGGATCAGTATTAATTTCCTCGGGATCAGTATTAATTTGGTCCGGAGCAGTATTAATTTCCTGGGGATCAGTATTAATTTCCTGGGGATCAGTATTAATTTCCTCGGGATCAGTATTAATTTCTTCGGGATCAGTATTAATTTCCTGGGGATCAGTATTAATTTCCTCGGGATCAGTATTAATTTCCTGGGGATCAATATTAATTTCCTGGGGATCAGTATTAATTTCCTGGGGATCAGTATTGATTTTCTCGGGATCAGTATTAATTTGGTCCGGATCAGTATTTCCTGTGGATCAGTATTAATTTCCTGGGGATCAATATTAATTTTCTCGGGATCAGTATTGATTTTCTCGGGATCAGTATTAATTTGGTCCGGATCAGTATTTCCTGTGGATCAGCATTAATTTCCTCGGGATCAGTATTAATTTCCTGGGGATCAATATTAATTTTCTCGGGTTCAGTATTAATTTCGTCCAGAATAGTATTAATTCCCTGGGGATCAGTATTAATTTCCTCGGGATCAGTATTAATTTCCTCGGGATCAGTATTAATTTCGTCCAGATTAGTATTAATTTCCTGGGGATCAGTATCAATTTCCTGGGGATCAGTATTAATTTCCTCGGGATCAGTCTTAATTTTGTCCGGATCAGTATTTCCTGTGGATCAGTATTAATTTCCTGGGGATCAGTATTAATTTCCTGGGGACCAATATTAATTTTCTCGGGATCAGTATTAATTTGGTCCGGAACAGTATTAATTTCCTGGGGATCAATCTTAATTTCCTCGGGATCAGTATTAATTTCCTGGGGATCAGTATTAATTTCCTCGGGATCAGTATTAATTTCCTCGGGATCAGTATTAATTTCCTGGGGATCAGTATTAATTTCCTCGGGATCAGTATTAATTTCATCCGGATCAGTATTAATTTCCTGGGGATCAGTATTAATTTCCTGGGGATCAGTATTAATTTCCTCGGGATTAGTATTAATTTACTCGGGATCAGTATTGATTTTCTCGGGATCAGTATTAATTTCCTCGGGATCAGTATATCCTGTGGATCAGTATTAATTTCCTCGGGATCAGTATTAATTTCCTCGGGATCAGTATTAATTTCCTGGGGATCAGTATTCATTTCCTCGGGATCAGTATTAATTTGCTGTGGATCAGTATTAATTTCCTGGGGATCAGTATTAATTTCTTGGGGATCAGTATTAATTTCCTGTGGATCAGTATTAACTTCCTGGGGATCAGTATTAATTTCCTCGGGATCAGTATTAATTTCCTCGGGATCAGTATTAATTTCCTCGGGATCAGTATTAATTTCCTCGGGATCAGTATTAATTTCATCCGGATTAGTATTAATTTCCTGGGTATCAGTATTATTTTCCTGGGGATCAGTATTAATTTCCTTGGGATCAGTATTAATTTTCTCGGGATCAGTATTGATTTTCTCGGGATCAGTATTAATTTGGTCCGGATCAGTATTTCCTGGGGATCAGTATTAATTTCCTGTGGATCAGTATTAATTTCCTGGGGATCAATATTAATTTCCTGGGGATCAGTATTAATTTCCTCGGGATCAGTAATAATTTCCTGGGGATCAGTATTAATTTCCTGTGGATCAGTATCAATTTCCCGGGGGTCAGTATTAATTTCCTCGGGATCAGTGTTAATTTCCTCGGGATCAGTATTAATTATCTGGGGATCAGTATTAATTTCGTCCAGATTAGTATTAATTTCCTGGGGATCAGTATTAATTTCCTCGGGATCAGTATTAATTTCCTGGGGATCAGTATTAATTTCCTCGGGATCAGTATTAATTTTGTCCGGATCAGTATTTCCTGTGGATCAGTATTAACTTCCTGTGGATCAGTATTAATTTCCTGGGGATCAATATTAATTTTCTCGGGATCAGTATCAATTTGGTCCGGAGCAGTATTAATTTCCTGGGGATCAATATTAATTTCCTCGGGATCAGTATTAATTTCCTGGGGATCAGTATTAATTTCCTCGGGTTTAGTATTAATTTCCTGGGGATCAGTATTAATTTCCTGGGGATCAGTATTAATTTCATCCGGATTAGTATTAATTTCCTGTGGATCAGTATTAATTTACTCGGGATCAGTATTAATTTCCTCGGGATCAGTATTAATTTCCTGGGGATCAGTATTAATTTCCTCGGGATCAGTATTAATTTCATTCGGATTAGTATTAATTTCCTGGGGATCAGCATTAATTTCCTCGGGATCAGTATTATTTTCCTGGGGATCAGTATTAATTTCCTGGGGATCAGTATTAATTTCCTGGGGATCAGTATTGATTTTCTCGGGATCAGTATTAATTTGGTCCGGATCAGTATTTCCTGGGGATCAGTATTAATTTCCTGGGGATCAGTATTCATTTCCTCGGGATCAGTATTAATTTCCTGGGGATCAGTATTAATTTCCTCGGGATCAGCATTAATTTTCTCGGCATCAGTATTGATTTTCTCGGGATCAGTATCAATTTGGTCCGGATCAGTATTTCCTGGGGATCAGTATTAATTTCCTCGGGATCAGTATTAATTTCATCCGGATTAGTATTAATTTCCTGGGGATCAGTATTAATTTCCTGGGGATCAGTATTAATTTCCTCAGGACCAGTATTAATTTCCTCAGGACCAGTATTAATTTCCTCAGGATCAGTATTAATTTCCTGGGGGTCAATATTAATTTCCTCGGGATCAGTATTATTTTCCTGGGGATCAGTATTAATTTCCTCGGGATCAGTATTAATTTCCTCGGGATCAGTATTAATTTTCTCGGGATCAGTATTGATTTTCTCGGGATCAGTATTAATTTGGTCCGGATCAGTATTTCCTGGGGATCAGTATTAATTTCCTCGGGATCAGTATTAATTTCATCCGGATTAGTATTAATTTCCTGGGGATCAGTATTAATTTCCTGGGGATCAGTATTAATTTCCTCAGGACCAGTATTAATTTCCTCAGGATCAGTATTAATTTCCTGGGGGTCAATATTAATTTCCTCGGGATCAGTATTATTTTCCTGGGGATCAGTATTAATTTCCTGGGGATCAGTATTAATTTCCTCGGGATCAGTATTGATTTTCTCGGGACCAGTATTAATTTGGTCCGGATTAGTATTTCCTGTGGATCAGTATTAATTTCCTGTGGATCAATAGTAATTTCCTCGGGATCAGTATTAATTTCCTGGGGAATCAGTATTAATTTCCTGGGGATCAGTATTATTTTCCTGGGGATCAGTATTAATTTCCTCGGTTTCAGTATTAATTTCCTCGGGATCAGTATTAATTTTCTCGGGATCAGTATTGATTTTCTCGGGATCAGTATTAATTTCCTGGGGATCAGTATTAATTTCCTCGGGGATCAGTATTAATTTCCTCGGGATCAGTATTAATTTCCAGGGGATCAATATTAATTTCCTGGGGATCAGTATTAATTTCCTCGGGATCAGTATTAATTTCCTGGGGATCACTATTAATTTCCTGTGGATCAGTATTAATTTCCTCGGGATCAGTATTGATTTTCTCGGGATCAGTATTAATTTCCTGGGGATCAGTATTAATTTCCTCGGGATCAGTATTAATTTCCTGGGGTTCAATATTAATTTTCTCGGGATCAGTATTAATTTCGTCCAGATTAGTATTAATTTCCTGGGGATCAGTATTAATTTCCTGGGAATCAGTATTAATTTCCTCGGGATCAGTATTAATTTCCTCAGGATCAGTATTAATTTCCTGGGAATCAGTATTAATTTCCTGGGAATCAGTATTAATTTCCTGGGGATCAGTATTAATTTACTGGGGATCAGTATTAATTTCCTGGGGATCAGTATTAATTTTCTCGGGATCAGTATTAATTTTCTCAGGATCAGTATTAATTTTGTCCGGATTAGTATTAATTTCCTGGGGATCAGTATTAATTTCCTGGGGATCAATATTAATTTCCTCGGGATCAGTATTAATTTCCTCGGGATCAGTATTAATTTCCTGGGGATCAGTATTAATTTCCTCGGGATCAGTATTGATTTACACGGGATCAGTATTAATTTGGTCCGGATCATTATTTCCTGTGGATCAGTATTAATTTCCTGTGGATCAATAATAATTTCCTCGGGATCAGTATTAATTTCCTGTGGATCAATATTAATTTCCTCGGGATCAGTATTAATTTACTGGGGATCAGTATTAATTTCCTGGGGATCAGTATTATTTTCCTGGGGATCAGTATTAATTTCCTCGGGATCAGTATTGATTTTTTCGGGATCAGTATTAATTTGGTCCGGATCAGTATTTCCTGTGGATCAGTATTAATTTCCTGTGGATCAATATTAATTTCCTCGGGATCAGTATTAATTTCCTGTGGATCAATATTAATTTCCTCGGGATCAGTATTAATTTCCTGGGTATCAGTATTAATTTCCTGTGGATCAATATTAATTTTCTCGGGATCAGTATTAATTTCCTGGGGATCAATATTAATTTTCTCGGGATCAG
Organism: Scyliorhinus torazame; assembly: GCF_047496885.1. Lineage (NCBI taxonomy): Eukaryota > Metazoa > Chordata > Chondrichthyes > Carcharhiniformes > Scyliorhinidae > Scyliorhinus > Scyliorhinus torazame. Next base: position 7,607,943 of record NC_092715.1, read on the forward strand.
TATTAATTTCCTGTGGATCAATATTAATTTTCTCGGGATCAGTATTAATTTCCTGGGGATCAGTATTAATTTGGTCCGAATCAGTATTAATTTCCTCGGGATCAGTATTAATTTTCTCGGGATCAGTATTAATTTCCTGGGGATCAGTATTAATTTCCTCGGGATCAGTATTAATTTCCTGGGGATCAGTATTAATTTCCTCGGGATCAGTATTAATTTCCTGGGGATCAGTATTAATTTCCTCTGGATCAGTATTAATTTCCTGGGGATCAATATTAATTTTCTCGGGATCAGTATTAATTTCGTCCAGATTAGTATTAATTTCCTCAGGATCAGTATTAATTTCCTGGGGATCAGAATTTATTTCCTCGGTATCAGTATTAATTTCCTGGGGATCAGTATTAATTTTCTCGGGCTCAGTATTAATTTTGTCCGGATTAGTATTAATTTCCTGGGGATCAATGTTAATTTCCTGGGGATCGGTATTAATTTCCTGGGAATCAGTATTAATTTCCTGGGGATCAATATTAATTTTCTCGGGATCAGTATTAATTTTGTCCGGATTAGTATTAATTTCCTGGGGATCAGTATTAATTTCCTGGGGATCAGTATTAATTTTGTCCGGATTAGTATTAATTTCCTGGGGATCAGTATTAATTTCCTGGGGATCAGTATTAATTTTATCGGGATCAGTATTAATTTGGTCCGGATTAGTATTAATTTCCTGGGGATCAGTATTAATTTCCTGGGGATCAGTATTAATTTCCTCGGGATCAGTATTAATTTCCTGGGGATCAGTATTAATTTCCTGGGGATCAGTATTAATTTCCTGGGGATCAGTATTAATTTCAGGATGTACAGCTTGCGGATTGCTTTCCTTTCCGTAAATACTGATACAAATAATTCAGGAAATATTCAGACCTACTTTCCAGCTGGGAAGCTTTTCCATTTTCTACATACTAACTTTTACGAAGCACTAAAACATTGGACAACAATTGTAGATACTTGCTCAAGTTTACATGAAACATTCCAAGTAATAGAGCAGAAATCAGCACCTCCTTTCCCCTCTGCATCCAGTTCCTATTTGAACCAAACTTCCGCCTATTGCACCTTGTTCTACTTTCAGGGGCGTCATTCTCCGACCCCCCGCCGGGTCGGAGAATGGCCGTTGGCCGCTGTGAATCCCGCCCCCCGCCGAAGTTTCCGGTACCGGAGATTGGGCGGGGGCGGGAATCGGGCCGCGCCGGTTGGCGGGACCCCCCGCTCAATTCTCCGGCCCGGATGGCCGAAGTCCCGCCCAGAAATTGCCTGTCCCGCCGGCGTAATTCAAAGCTGGTATTTACCGGCGGCGTGGGCGGGCTCCGGGGTCCTGGTGGGGGCGCGGGGCGGTCTGACCCCGGGGGGTGCCCCCACGGTGGCCTGGCCCGCGATCGGGGCCCACCGATCCGCGGGCGGGCCTGTGCCGTGGGGGCACTCTTTCCCTTCCGCCTCCGCCACGGCCTCCACCATGGCGGAGGCGGAAGAGACTCTCCACACTGCGCATGCGCGGGAAACTGTCGGCGGCCGCTGACGCTCCCGCGCATGCGCCGCATTTCGGCGCCAGCTGGCGGGGCAACAAACGCCATTTCCGCCAGCTGGCGGGGCAGAAATCCCTCCGGCGCCGGCCTAGCCCCTCAATGTTGGGGCTCGGCCCCCAAAGATGCGGAGCATTCCGCAACTTTGGGCCGGCGCGATGCCCGTCTGAATGGCGCCGTTTTTGGCGCCAGTCGGCGGACATCGCGCCGTTGGGGGAAGAATTTCGCCCCAGCTCTGTGATCACTCTCGACACAAACATGGTCAGGGCCAAGTTACAGCTCCTATCATTGGGACACAAGATGTAGCAGCAGAAGTAGACCATTCGGCCCATCAAGTTTGCTCTGCCATTCAATGAGATCATGGCTCATTTGATCTGACATAATTCAACTCCACTCTCCCGCCTTATCCCCATAACCCTGATTAAAAATCTCTCTCTCCCAGCCTTGACCCAGTCCCTACAGCTCTCTGCCGTAAAGAATTCCACAGATTCTCAGATACGAAATTCCTCCTCATCTGTTTTAATGGGTGACCCCATCCCTCTGAGGTAACACCCTCTGCTGTACAAGGGAGGAAACAATCCACTCCGCAGGTGCTGTGATCAGTCACATCAGCTGGACGGACAGGTCTCAGCTCTGATGTTCCTGGTGATTGAACAGCAGCAGCTGGACAATGTATCCCAGTACTCAGAGCGGGAGGACTTGCAGCAAGCCAGTGAAGCACATTCGCCAAACAGATGTGATAGCCAGTTTGGTGTCCTGGGAAGCCCCCTGTCATGCTGGCTGACGGCCTTCACTCCTTACCTGGGCGACCTTGTTCTCTGGCAGACTGCTTGCCCTCTGAACTGGAAGGCTGTTTTCCATTCCCGCTCTCTCACACTCCTTTCCTCCAGAGACAGGCACTTGGCGAGTTGGAGTCGGGTTGATATTGGCACTCGGTGTTGGAGGAACTTGGCTTTGGCTGGGAATGGGTGCAAGCTGCTGCTGGTGAATGCTGGGAAGGCTCGTCAGCGACGACCCAACCACCTGCATTAAACTCATGAAGTTGATTTGCTGGAGCTGTTGGGGTGGGAGTTGGGGTGGGAGTGAGGGTGGGGTGGGGGTGCAAGGTGAAAAACAGGAGAGTGAGTTAACATAAGAGGGTAAGGCAGGCGAGGATATTTGGCCGCATGAGGCTGCTCCATAAGATCATTGATCAGATTCTGGCTGTAACCCCACTTTCCCACCAGACCTGCATAACGCTCGACTCCTTAATCAATCAAACAATGTCTAATTAAACTTTCAGTGTTGAATGACCAGCCACCACTGCTTTCTGAGAAGAGAATTGCACAGACTACAAATCCTCAGGGAGACGATATTCCTCCTCACCGCCGTCTTCTGGAGTAGACTCCAAATTCTGAATCTTCCACCCGCCCCCCCCGTACACGCCCTCCCCCAACCACACCCTCGGGCACGTCCCCCCCCCCCGTACACCCCCTCCCCCACCCACACCCTCGGGCACGTCCCCCCCCGTACACCCCCTCCCCCACCCACACCCTCGGTCACGTCCCCCCCGTACACCCCCTCCCCCACCCACACCCTCGGGCATGTCCCCCCCCCGTACACCCCTCCCCCCACCCACACCCTCGGGCACGCGCCCCCCGTACACCCCCCCCGTACACCCCCTCCCCCACCCACACCCTCTGGCACGTCCGCCCGTACAACCCCCCCCCCCGTACACACCCTCCCCAACCCACACCCTCAGGCACCCACCCTCCCCCCCCCCCCCCCCCCCCCCCGTACACCCCCTCCCCCACCCACACCCTCGGTCACGTCCCACCCGTACACCCCCTCCCCCACCCACACCCTCAGGCACGCGCCCCCCCCGTACACCCCCTCCCCCACCCACACCCTCGGGCACCCCCCCCCCGGTACACACCCACCCACACCCTCGGGCACGTCCCCCCCCGTACACCCCCCCCCCCCCCCGTACACCCCCTCCCCCACCCACACCCTCGGGCACGCGCCCGACACCATCCTGGTTTCCCCGAGGGAAAAACTTCCTCTCAAACCTACTCAGATTCTGATTTGTTTCAGGAAGAGAACCACAGATTCTTCGAGACTGCATTGAGCGCAAA
>NC_092715.1:7611730-7704299 GCF_047496885.1 Scyliorhinus torazame
CTCCACAGTTCCGCCCTCCCTACCATTTCTTCCCCTTGCCCCCCTCACTGTTATCCCCTCCCCACCGTTCCCCCCGCCTCCTACTCGTGTTCTTTTGTTTTAAAAAAAACATTTTATTGAGGCATTATGATTTTAAAACAAGAAACAATACAAATATAAATATACACCTAGTTCCGTACGTACCACATCCATCTCCCATTGTTCCCGCCTGTCTAAACACAAAATAGCCAAACTCCTCTCCCCCACACCCCTTGAATCTGCTGACTGTTAAGTTTTCGCCGAAGAATTCGATAAACGGCTGCCACCTCCGGACGAACCCTAACGTTGGCCCTCAGGGCGAACTTAATTCGTGTCACTAACCCAATCGCCTGATTTCCGGGGCTTTGAGTCCCTCCACACTAATAAGATCCGTCTCCGGGCTACCAAGGAGGCAAAGGCCAAAACGTCGGCCTCTCTCGCCCCCTGGACTCCCAGATCTTCCGACACCCCGAAAATCGCCACCTCTGGACTCGGTGCCACCCTTGTTTTTAGTACCGTGGACATGACATCCGCCAATCCCTGCCAGTATCCCCTAAGCTTCGGACATGTCCAAAACATGTGGACATGGTTTGCGGGCCCTCCCGCACACTTCCCACACCTGTCCTCTCAATCAAAAATCCTGCTGATCCGGGCCACCATCATGTGTTCCCGGTGAAGCACCTTGAATTGTATCAGGCTGAGCCTGGCACATGATGGGGACGTGTTGACTCTGCTCAAGAGCATCCTCCCACAGACCCGCCTCTAACTCCTTACCCAGCTCATCTTCCCATTTACGCTTTAGCTCACCAATCTGAGTTTCCTATCACTCCATGAGTTCTTTATAGATATCCGAAACCTTCCCCTCCCCCACCTCCGTTCTAGAAACTACCCTGTCCTGTCTCCCCAGTGGCGGTAGAAGCGAAAAGGTCGCAATCTGCCTTTTCGCAAACTCCCTCACCTGCAGATATCGAAACCCATTCCCTCCCGGCAATTCAAACTGCTCCTCCAAATCCTGTAAACAAGGAAAGCTTCCATCAATAAACAGACCCCTCTCAATCCCTGCTCTCTGCCACCTCCAAAACCCTCCATCCAGCCTCCCAGACAAACTGGTGATCGCCACAAATTGGAGCCCACATCGACGCTCCCTCCACTCCCATATGCTTCCGACACTGCCCCCAAACTCTCAGAGCCACCACCACCACCGGGCATATAGAGTACCGGGCCGGCGAGAACGGCAGAGGAGCCGTTATCAATGCCCCCAAACATGTGCCCTTACGTGACCCTCGTGTTATTCTTGTTAATTCCAGTTCCCAGTCCTTTCCATGTTCCTGAGGGTGTAACTGCTGTTTTTAATTCTCTGTAGGACCATGTGGTGCCTTGCTGCAAGATCAAATTGGCCTGTTTGCAACATCTGCGGAGTTACATTGTTTTGCTTCCATCAGGAAGAATACTGGGGAAAGGAGGGATATCGGCACCAATACAGAGCGGCTTCCTGAGCCCCACATCGAAGCAGCCTCAGGTAGGGCACTAACTCTGTCCTACTGGGCTCCCTACCCTGCAGTCCCGAAACCAATGGCCCCTTGTTGAGGTACATTTGACCCCCATCCAAATAACCAAAAGTGTGAACCTGGGCAGTGGGTGGTCAGTAAACTATTCTTCTTCAGGAAGCATCGCTGCTCAGCCTGATTCAATATTGTGACAGTTTTCAGTAGCAGGTTCTGTGGCTAATTTTCCTGTCGAACCGAAGGAATGTGAAGTTGCCCCTCACTGTCAGCCTGATGAACCCTGGGAACTTGTGGCTCATCTGTGAGTTGCCTCTGCTGTTTGGCCCTGGGTGAGCATTGTCCCTGTATTTAAATAGAGAAATACCCGGCCCACATCGAGAAGAGGTGCTTGGGTGGTCCCTATAGTTTCAAAGTTCGACAGTAGATGTGATAGCAGGAGGGCAGTGAGGGTCTTTCACTCATCTGTCACGGACATTGTACAGGTGACAGATATCAGCCTGAACATCCACAGAGCTGACAAGCAGACAATTTGAAAAACTGCAGATCCCCTCAGTGGAGCGAAGGAGATTCCAGGTGATTTAATAGAGGGAGTTTAAATTACAACAGTCAGGATACATCGATCAGAGTGTTTCTGGTGGGAAGAGTCCATAATGAGATAGGTGCAGGTGTTATGACACCCTGGGCTAGTGCGCGGTCAATAGCAGCCCCGCAGATCCCAGAGTCCCAACTTTAGTGAATTAACCAATAATTCGTATTCTCCCTACGATCTCTGACCTGTGACTCATTCAACGACTTCCAGGCACCAGAATGGGAAGTAAAATATTTTTACAACTTTATTGATAACAAGAGAAAGATACAGATGCAATGGCAAAAATAGTACAACAATCTGCGAATCTAATTATTCCCCTACCCTGTAGCACTCTCCACCCAGACACACACAAGACAGACACATGGTGAGAGGGGGCTAGGAAAGGTTGAAAATAACAGCATTTAAACGGAGGGTGACAGATGGATCTTTGCTGCTGAAGTTTGAAGTTAAAATCAGCAAGAAATCTCCCCCACACCAAAAAGGGTCAAGGAATTCCATGTGGTGCACAGTGACTCCCTTGTCCCTGACTCCGAGACAGACTGAGGTGGGTGCTATTCAGGTCAAAGTTAATCACTGGTAGAACCCATATCTTCCTGGAAGATTTCATTTACCCATCACTGAATAGCTCGACACACGGGTCAGGCTTTCGAAGTAGAATAAGTCAACTTTCTAATAACAATTCTTTCAGGTTATCAACTTAACTTAAGTTTATTTTCAAAATTAAAAGAATAAAAATATATATATTTTTAATATATAAGATCTTTTCCTTTGGATGTTTTGGGCCAGTAGAAAGACCTTCAGGTCTTCTTGTCAATCATTATTCTTTCCGTCTTGGGTCTCCCGATGTATTTTCTCCGCTGCCTGGTTTTTAAAAGCGAGCCTCACAGCTTTTTCTTCTTTCTTCCTCCTGCTCTTTATTTATTTCTTTATGACCTTGTTCTTTGTAGCCGCTGACTCTTTATTCACTTTGCGGAGCCGTTCGCCCAACCTCCACATGCTGTTGGCTTTTCTTCTTCTGCTCCGGTTGTTGGCTGCCTTCCCCTCTCCCTGCCTTCCCCTCCCCCTGCCTTCCCCTCCCCCTGCCTTCCCCTCCGGCTGCCTTCCCCTCCCCCTGCCTTCCCCTCCCCCTGCCTTCCCCTCCGGCTGCCTTCCCCTCCCCCTGCCTTCCCCTCCCCCTGCCTTCCCCTCCCCCTGCCTTCCCCTCCCCCTGCCTTCCCCTCCCCCTGCCTTCCCCTCCCCCTGCCTTCCCCTCCCCTGCCTTCCCCTCCGGCTGCCTTCCCCTCCGGCTGCCTCCCCCTCCCCCTGCCTCCCCCTCCCCCTGCCTCCCCCTCCCCCTGCCTCCCCCTCCCCCTGCCTTCCCCTCCCCCTGCCTTCCCCTCCCCCTGCCTTCCCCTCCCCCTGCCTTCCCCTCCCCCTGCCTTCCCCTCCCCCTGCCTTCCCCTCCCCCTGCCTTCCTCTCCGGCTGCCTCCCCCTCCCCCTGCCTTCCCCTCCCCCTGCCTTCCCCTCCCCCTGCCTTCCCCTCCCCCTGCCTTCCCCTCCCCCTGCCTTCCCCTCCGGCTGCCTTCCCCTCCGGCTGCCTTCCCCTCCCCCTGCCTTCCCCTCCCCCTGCCTTCCCCTCCCCCTGCCTTCCCCTCCGGCTGCCTCCCCCTCCCCCTGCCTTCCCCTCCGGCTGCCTTCCCCTCCCCCTGCCTTCCCCTCCCCCTGCCTTCCCCTCCCCCTGCCTTCCCCTCCCCCTGCCTTCCTCTCCGGCTGCCTCCCCCTCCCCCTGCCTTCCCCTCCCCCTGCCTTCCCCTCCCCCTGCCTTCCCCTCCCCCTGCCTTCCCCTCCGGCTGCCTTCCCCTCCCCTGCCTTCCCCTCCCCCTGCCTTCCGCTCCCCCCGCCTTCCCCTCCCCCCGCCTTCCCCTCCCCCTGCCTTCCCCTCCCCCTGCCTTCCCCTCCCCCTGCCTTCCCCTCCCCCTGCCTCCCCCTCCCCCTGCCTTCCCCTCCCCCTGCCTCCCCCTCCCCCTGCCTTCCCCTCCCCCTGCCTTCCCCTCCCCCTGCCTTCCCCTCCCCCTGCCTTCCCCTCCCCCTGCCTTCCCCTCCCCCTGCCTTCCCCTCCCCCTGCCTTCCCCTCCCCCTGCCTTCCCCTCCGGCTGCCTTCCCCTCCCCCTGCCTTCCCCTCCGGCTGCCTTCCCCTCCCCCTGCCTTCCCCTCCGGCTGCCTTCCCCTCCCCCTGCCTTCCCCTCCGGCTGCCTTCCCCTCCGGCTGCCTTCCCCTCCCCCTGCCTTCCCCTCCCCCTGCCTTCCCCTCCGGCTGCCTTTCTCCAACTGACTGCCTTTCAACTGCTCTCAACTGCCGTTATTTTTTAAAATCAGGCCCCTGCGAGCGCCAGCGGGTGCCTCCCCCTCGCGGTGCCAGCCGGTGCCTCCCCCTCGCGGTGCCAGCCGGTGCCTCCCCCTCGCGGTGCCAGCGGGTGCCTCCCCCTCGCGGTGCCAGCCGGTGCCTCCCCCTCGCGGTGCCAGCCGGTGCCTCCCCCTCGCGGTGCAAGCCGGTGCCTCCCCCTCGCGGTGCCAGCCGGTGCCTCCCCCTCGCGGTGCCAGCCGGTGCCTCCCCCTCGCGGTGCCAGCTGATGCCTCCCCCTCGCGGTGCCAGCGGGTGCCTCCCCCTCGCGGTGCCAGCGGGTGCCTCCCCCTCGCGGTGCCAGCGGGTGCCTCCCCCTCGCGGTGCCAGCCTGTGCCTCCCCCTCGCGGTGCCAGCGGGTGCCTCCCCCTCGCGGTGCCAGCGGGTGCCTCCCCCTCGCGGTGCCAGCCGGTGCCTCCCCCTCGCGGTGCCAGCGGGTGCCTCCCCCTCGCGGTGCCAGCCGGTGCCTCCCCCTCGCGGTGCCAGCCTGTGCCTCCCCCTCGCGGTGCCACGGGGTGCCTCCCCCTCGCGGTGCCAGCGGGTGCCTCCCCCTCGCGGTGCCAGCGGGTGCCTCCCCCTCGCGGTGCCAGCGGGTGCCTCCCCCACGCGGTGCCAGCCGCCGCTTCTCTTTAAACAGCAACGGCCTCCGCGAGTCCCAGCACACGCCCTTTTCTAACCCCAAATTTTCAGCCCATAAACAACAAAAACTCCCATTGGGGTCGACTCCACACACACCCACAGATAGAAATAGTGGCCAACCATCTTTCCTTTCTCCCCCACAACATGGTCAGAGACTAGACAGGATGTAATTGAACGCCAGGCAGATGAGCCCGAAGGCCCTGACTGGTGATGTCCCGTTCCTCTATAGACACCAGCTCAAGTTGGTCATCTGCTCCCTTCGCCCAACATTGGTTCCCCAAACAAAACCCCAAGTCCTCCCAGGACAACACCCACGGCTCAAATGCCACATTTTTCCATTTTTTATGACAGGTTATAGACGTTGCAGTTGGTGACCTTCCAAGAGCACAAAGTGTTGCAAGCATCGGTTGGTTTCGCCTGATGGTTATCTTCTATTAGAACATGGGGAGTCAATACAGGCTCAATGGTACAACTTTGAGGGGTGTGCAGGAGCAGAGGGACCTCAGGGTTCAAGTGCATAATTCTCCGAAGCTGGCCAGGCAAGTTGAAACAGTTATTAAGAAGGCTTTTAGCATCCTTGGGTTTATGAATAGAGGCATAGAGAGGGCAGCACGGTGGTGCAGTGGTTAGCACTGCAGTCTCACGGCGCCAAGGTCTCAGGTTCGATCCCGGCTCTGGGTCACTGTCCGTGTGGAGTTTGCACATTCTCCCCGTGTTTGCGTGGGTTTTGCCCCCACAACCCAAAGATGTGCAGGGCAGGTGGATTGGCCACGCTAAATTGCCCCTTAATTGGAAAAAATTAACTCTAAATTTATATTTTTTAAAATAATTTTAAAAAAAATAGTGGCACAGAGTATAAAAGCAAGGAAGTGATGCTACACCTCTACACATCATTGGTCAGACCACATCTGGAGTATTGCCTTCAGTTCTGGGCACCTTATTTCAGGAAGGATGTTAAAGCCCAGGGGAGAGTGCAGAGGAGATTTACTAGAATGATACCAGGAATGCGGAATGTTAAATACAAGGAAAGATTGGAGAAATTGGGCTTGTTCTCCTTGGGGCAGAGAAGATTAAGAGGTGACCTTATTGAGGTGTGCAAAATTCTGAATAACTTTGATAGGATAATGAAGGATATTCTGTTTCCACTGGTTGGTATGTCAGTGACTAGCGGTCACATGTTCAAGATGGTCAGCAAGAGAGCTCGGAGTGAGATGAAGAGAAACCTCTTTACTCAGAGTTGTTAGGGTTTCGAATGCACTGCCTGGGAGAGCGGTGGGGGTGGATTCCATAAGAGGTTTCAAAAGAGAGCTGAATATATATTTGAAAGTGATTAATTCAGAGGGCTACGGAGAATAGGCTGGAGAATGGGACTAGCTGCGTTGCTCTTTTGGGCGCTGGTGCAGACACAATGGGCCGAATGGCCTCCTGTGCTGTAACTAAACAAACAAACAAACAAACAAATATACAGGCTGTAGAATGCTCTCTGGGGAGTTATTTTCAGTTGAATGACCTCTCCAGACTGGCTCTCAGACTCACTGTGATTGTATTAGAATCCTTCACCTGAGGATTTCAAACACATTTTCAAACAGCCCCCTCTTCCTGCAGGCGGCGCTGGACAGGAACCTCCCACAGATAATCAGTTGAGAAAAATCAGATTCAGATCCCCAGCCTTTTAATCAGAAGTTACCTTCACAGGCCTGGCTGGATAGAGAGACCTGCTTTACATAGATACAAAGAAGATATGAGCAGGAGGAGGCCTTTTGGCCCTTCGAGCCTGCCCCGCCATTCATCACCATCATGGCTGTTCATCCAACTCAATAGCCTAATCCTGCTTTCTCCCCATAGCCTTTGATCCCATTCTCCCCAAGTGCTATATCCAGCCGCCTCTTGAATATATTCAATGTTTTAGCATCAACTACTTCCTGTGGTAATGAATTCCACAGGCTCACCACTCTCTGGGTGAAGAAATGTCTCCTTATCTCTGTCCGAAATGGTTTACCCGGAATCCTCAGACTGTGACCCCTGGTTCTGGACACACCCACCATTGGTAACATCTTCCCTGTCCAGTCCTGTTAGAATTTTATAATCTCTATGAGATCCCCCCTCATTCTTCTGAACTCCAGCGAGAACAATCCCAACCGAGTCAATCTCTCCTCACATGACAGTCCCGCCATCCCTGGAATCAGTCTGGTGAACCTTCGCTGCTCTCCCTCGAGAGCAAGAACATCCTTCCTCAGAGAAGGAGACCAAAACTGCTCACAATACTCCAGGTGTGGCCTCTCCAAGGCCCTGTACAATTGCAGCAACACATCCCTGCTTCTATACTCGAAACCTCTCGCAATGAAGGCCAACATACCATTAGCCTTCTTTACCGCCTGCTGCACCTGCATGCTTACCTTCAGCGACTGGTGCACAAGGACACCCAGGTCCCGCTGCACACTCCCCTCTCCCAATTTACAACCATTCAGGTAGTAATCTGCCTTCCTGTTTTTGCTTCCAAAGTGAATAACCTCACACTGATCCAAATTATACTGCATCTGCCATTGATTTGCCCATTCGCCCAACCTGTCCAGATCTTGCTGTAGGATCCCTGCATCCTCCTCACAATTCACCCTCCCACCTAATTTGGTATCATCTGCAAACTTTAAGATGTTACATTTTGTTCCCTCATCCAAATCATTAATATATATTGTGAATAGCTGGGGTCCCAGCACTGATCCCTGTGGTACCCCACTGGTTACTGCCTGCCAATTTGAAAAGGACCCATTAATCCCTACTCTTTGTTTCCTCTCTGCCAACCAGTTTTCTAACCACCTCAATACACTTCCCCCAATCCCAGTGGAGCTTCCCACAGGCTGGCTGGAAGCATTTTAAATTGCGAGGCAGAGAGTTGATCGAGGGAGCCCAGACCTGCTGTGTGCTGCTTTCCAGGTCTTCAGCAAAAACTGAAAGCTAAAATGGAACCTGCCTTTCGGTTCCTGAATTTTCTGAAAAGCTCTACCAATCCCAATCGAGAATAGACGATATCATGGAATTTACCCCAGTCAATCAAAATGACATTGCGAGCTATGCATCAAGAGGTCTGCCTGGGTCTGTCCAAATAACAGCTTGCAGCAGGTGGCAAGGGGGGGGTTTCAGTTCAAAACCAAAAGTCTGTTGTTTTAAAAACAGCAGCCAGCAAAAAGCAGGCAGCAAGACAGGGATTAAAAAGGACACCAGGATTAAACAATGTGTTACAAGAGGATCCTTACACAGGGTTGAATGTTGAGAGAAGGCAGCAGTGACTAGAGGTTCTGGTACTGCACGAGTCATCCCGGAATTCTGACTTCAAATCCCATCACACTGAGGGAATTGAATAACGTTAGTGAGGAGGTGGGCGAGGGCCTGAATTACATAAGAACTAGGAGCAGGAGTCGGCCATCTGGCCCCTCGAGCCTGCTCCACCATTCAATGAGATCATGGCTGATCTTTTGTGGCCTCAGCTCCACTTTCCCACCCGAACACCACAACATTTTATTCCTTTATTCTTCAAAAAACTATCTATCTTTATCTTAAAATATTTAATGAAGGAGCCTCTATTGCTTCACTGGGCAAGGAATTCCATAGATTCACAACCCTTTGGGTGAAGAAGTTCCTCCTAAACTCAGTCCTAAATCTACTTCCCCTTATTTTGAGGCTATGCCCCCTAGTTCTGCTTTCACCCACCAGTGGAAACAACCTCCCCGCATCTATCCTATCTATTCCCTTCATAATTTTATATGTTTCTATAAGATCCCCCCTCATCCTTCTAAATTCCAACGAGTACAGTCCCAGTCTACTCAACAATTACCTCTTGCTTTAGGCCAATTTCCATTTCACAATAAAGAATATACAAAACCGTATCCAGTTTCATACCCCACATGGCACAAGGAGCAGCCTTGGTTCTTGTACCTCACTGCATGGCACTGATTGGTGGTCCACCAAGCGATGTGCAAAATGGTCACACAAAAACAAAATATTCTGAATGCTGCAAATCGGAAAAGAAGGTTTTGGAAAAGCTCAGCAGGTCAGGCAGCATCTGTGGAGAGAAAAACAAATAATGTCTCAGGTCGAGATGACCCAGAAAGTAGCCAATCTGCTGCTGTAGTTCTGTGCTTCCATTTCTGATGCTGAAACACCAAGAGTTCAACTTCCACCATGGTCGATGGAGAATACGAATTCAAATTTTTTTTAAAGTCTGGAAATGAAAAGTGATTGTGATGGTTGGATTGTGATAATCAGCTCCTCAACCACCTCCAAAACCTCCAAAATGCCGTGTCCAAGTTCTGAGCTGTCACACATTCGGACCTGTCTCGGAGTCGAGCCGGTGCAGACTCAATGGGCCGAATGGCCTCCTTCTGCACTGTAAATTCTATGATAATCTATGATTAATCTAGGACAAAGGTTCGGCACAACATCGTGGGCCGAAGGGCCTGTTCTGTGCTGTATTTTTCTATGTTCTATGTCTCACGTTACTGCTCTCTCTCCAAATTGGCCACTAGTGCTTTTACTCACAATGTCCGTGTTTCTCTGTCCTCCCACCTTCCCTTCCCTCCAATATTCCCTCCGACACTCCCTCCATCCCTCCCATCCATGGTGCCTGGTATTTCACTGACTGCTGTACCTTCTGGCCTTCTGAAGCTGCTAGATCTTACAAGGACGCTGGGGTCCTCACCTGCTCTGAGATCAAAAAGAACCAGCCAGTCACTGCCACTGCAGGTTTGTACTTTCACCTTTTGCTTTGTGTCATTTTGTGGTTCAGTTTTCAGTAGCTGAATGAAGCCTAATACAGACCGTCTACTTCAACAAGTATAAACCATGTCCCAGGACAAGCAATCAGATGTGACTGTGCCCCACCCCAATCTTACTGACACTATTGACTGAAAAGAATCCCTCTCTTCTTGGACAGCAGCCAGAGCTGTGGTCACATAAAACCGTGCGGAAAGACTATTTCACCGCAGGAGTGATTCCACTAATAAATAGGGATCCTTTATATTACAACAGACTTTGCTATTAACATTAACATTACAGAAAATAGCTTTTTAATTAACAGTTAAACAATTCTTAAACTAAAAGGAAACACATGAGCTACTAACTTATACCTTCTCTCACTCCAATTAAGCAAAGCCCATTATAGGTCACAAACCACTGGTAAATAAAGTTTGCAAACACAGGGATATTTGCTGTACTTTTGTGCAGCACTTTCTTGGAAAGACTGCTTGGAGAGCGAGAGATCCTTTCAGGAACAGCCTGCAGATCCTTCTGTCTTTGTCAGACTAAAAAATCCTACATTCAAAACTGCTTGCTACAGCCCTGACTCCTCCCATTCATTTCATCATCTCTATCCCACTTAGGTGTCCCGTGACCAGCTTACCTAAGTCTAAACACAATGAATGGGATTCTCCATCCATTCACTGCAGCAGGATTCTTCGGTCCCACAGCAGTGAATGGGTAATTTGGCCGAGCGTCAAATTCTCCGTCCTTGCTAGCAGCAGTAGCGGGGCCGACTCGCAGTGCAGAATCCCGGCTAATGTCTCAAAGTATCTACATTTCCAGGAAATCTCCAGGAACCCAACAAAGGCACATTTGGTTCCCTGTAAACAAGTAAATTGTAAAAATTGGTCATGACCTCACCTTTTATGACCTCTTAATTACAGCTTTAGCCGACAGAGTCTGGATACCTTACCCTAGGTTCTTTAACAATATTACTGCAACAGATTTATACACCTTAAAGCAGGCTTTTAATAACATTACTACAACATATATATAATACAATCTATATAAAAATTTCCCACATTCATCACCGTGCCCACCCCATCTCTCACACTCTTCCCCCCACTCACACTCTCTCTCCTTTCTTTCTCCCCATCTATGCCTCCCTTTGATTTTACACCTCCTGCTCTTTCCCTTCTCTGCTCTGTACAGCTCTCTCTACTTTTCTATCTCATTGTTCCTTTCCTCCTCTTGCCTGTTGCCATAAATAATGTCGAGAATTACTGATTGACAGCCTGGCTGTGTAGTAGGAGACTCACAATGACAGCTACACCTGTTGTATTTGATACTTTGAATCGGGAGCCTTGCTGAGGAGGGTCTGTGTTAGACTTCACTCTGCCACCTTGTTCTGCTGCCCCTGCTCGCTATCTCTTGCTTGTGTTTGCAATTTCTGTGATCGAAACAGCTTGTGTTCAGCTATTTGGGAGATATTGCATCATGACAGCAGGTAGGTGATCTCCTCCAATATGGCAGAGTCCACACAGATTCTGTTAGTCATCCTACCCACAGCAGCTTAACCCCCCCCCCCACCCCACCCCACCCCCCCACCCCACCCCACTTCCCCCCACCCCACCCCACCCCCCCACCCCACCCCACTCCCCCCACCCCACTGTGCTGTTAGGGAGTGAGTTCCAGGCTGTTGCCCCAGCGACAGTGAAGGAACGGCGATATATTTCCCAGTCAGGATGGTGAGTGACTTGGAGGGGAACCTCCAGGTGGTGGGGTTCCCAGGTATCTGCTGCTCTTGTCCTTCTAGATGGGAGTGGCCGTGGGTTTGGAAGGTGTTGTCTAATGAGCCTTGGTGAGTTACTGCAGTGCATCTTGTAGATGGGACACACAGACTGCACTCTATATTAGTGCTTGATCATTTGCTCTGTTTGTTTATAGTACAAACTGTACCAGTGAGTAGCCTCCAGGTTCAGGTTGTACCTCCAGATGTGTTCATGAACCTTCGGTTCCCGAGTGAAGTCTGTCAGAAACCTCTCCTCACACCAACTGACCATGCAACACCTGACCAGGTAAGTGGAAGGTGAGCTTTAAGCTTCAATTATTGCTGCGTTTCAGCACAATATTCATGCATGAACAGAGGGGAATTTGCTATCCAGCATCAGCCACCTCTCTGCTTGAGGTTTAGTGCTGTGTGCCACAAATTGCAAGATCCACAGAAAATGTGTAGCCCACAGTGAGACGTGTAAATCCCGAAAGAGGATCTTTTCTGGTTAATAGTATCTCGATATCAAATACATTCAGTGTATTGGAATCAGTGAGGATTAACTGATGGCTCTAAATCTGGGGTCATCCTGTCCTGTGCACTCAAAGCTTGAATTGGTAAATTAAAATCTCAATTCACAGCTCATCTGAGACTTGTGGGTATAAGAGACAGTGATGTCTACTGTAATTGCTGTTTTAATCTTGTTATGACCAGTCCCCAGGTGAGGTTCCCCAAATTTGTCAATCTGAGCGAGATCCCTCAATTTGTTACTGTCCCGCTGGGATATGCTGAAATTGTTATGCCCGGGTGAGGAGGGATGAACTGGCTCCGTTTCTTTATTCCGTTCCCTCTGCTGCTCACAACTCCATTCATCTAAAAAAGATCCCTCCCCTTTAGGCCCAAGCTTTGTGTTTTAAAAGACGTCAAATTATCCAGGACTTTTTGAGTTAAAGTTAGACTTTATTAACTACTAAAAGCAAGAAGGTTATAAAACACAGGCGGACACTTTAATACATTTTAGAAATGAGGATTGAGTCCACAGTAAGTAAATAGAAAGGGACACAAAACAGTCCTCGAGTGATTATTGAGCGTTACAGCCGTTGCGATTTGAGATTGCAGTGGTGCTGACTTCAGGTGAATAGTCAGTTTCGAGACTAGCGGAGAAGCTTCCCTGATTCCATTTCAGATATGGGCTTCGTTACCTTGGCTTATTTCAACAATCAGACCGAGGGATAGAGGTAAACCTGCAAGAAGCTAGTGCAGGGATTCTGTTGCCAGCTCCCTGTTTTTGGTGTCACTCACGTTCCGACATCCCAACACTCCACATGTTCTCACACACACACACCCGGGGCAGTTTCTGAGCTGGCTTTTATTCTAGTCTTTGGGCGGAGTTCTCTCAGAAATTGGCAAAGTCTGAATTCAGACGTGGAAAGTGATGCTCAGACTGCTGGCGGCAATCCTGGTTTTACCACCATGCAGAGCAGCACTGAGTGAATAAATTTGTAGGCATGAGTTCCACGCCGTATCGCTAGTGTCTGGCCTCTGATTCACCCGCCCCCATCACCTGAGTGCTTCAGTGATCCAAGCGTCATATTTAACGGTCACCCATGCACATAGCACACTTCTGACTCCGCTGGCAAGTCAGGCTGACGAAACATTCAGCAACCAAATTTATCCATGGCCCCCTGGCGTGCCAGCTGAATGCAGTGGAGACCCGCCGCGATGTACTCTACCCACGTTCTGGGCAGAGACCTTCAATAGAGCTGACAAATCCAGCATGGGATGCGGTGCCAGTGGTGGTCAGGGCTCATGCCCTACAGAAGAGGTCAGCCATCCTGTCCTTCAGGAGAATGAGAATGATCTCCTCTGTTGTGCCAGGGTAAGTCACCCAACTGCTTACTTACCCCTCAGACCCATCGCACATCGACAGGGATCTCACTCAATGTCGTTTCAAGGAGCATGATCACTATCTCTCCCACATCACACACACACCTTCATCTCCCCTGCGGGTAATGTTCTGATCACCTCCCTGATACCACTCACTCTCCGACATCCTTAACGTCTAAAACAAAACAGAAATTACTGGACATTCTCAGCAGGTCTGACAACATGTGTGGAGAGAGAAGGAAGGTAACGTTTTGAGTCTGAATGACTCTTTGTCAAAGCTCGAGAGAACTGGAAATAGGGTCAGATTTACACTGTTGTGGGGTGGGGGAGCCAGCGATAGGTGGAGATTGACAAAGATGTTGTGGACAGAAAGACAAAAGGAATGTGAATGGGGGTGATCAAGGCAAAACGTTTGTTGAAAGTGGCACATTCATAGAATCATAGAAGTTACAGTGCAGAAGGAGGCCATTCGGCCCATCGAGTCTGCACCGGCTCTTGGAAAGAGCACCCTACCCAAGGTCAACACCACCACCCTATCCCCATAACCCAGTAACCCCACCTAACCCATTTTGGACACTAAGGACAATTTATCATGGCCAATCCACCTAACCTGCACATCTTTGGACTGTGGGAGGAAACCGGAGCACCCGGAGGAAACCCACGCACACACGGGGAGGATGTGCAGACTCCACACAGACAGTGACCCAAGCCGGAATCGAACTTGGGACCCTGGAGCTGTGAAGCAATTGTGCTATCCACAATGCTACCATGCTGCCCTGGCACGTGTCCGAGAATCATAGAATCATAGACTTTACAGTGCAGAAGGAGGTCATTCGGCCCATCAAGTCTGCACCGGCCCTTGGAAAGAGCACACTACCCAAGCCCACACCTCCACCCTATCCCTGTAACCCCACCTACCCTTTTTTTGGACACTAAGGGCAATTTATCACGGCCAATCCACCTAACCTGCACATCTTTGGACTGTGGGAGGAAACCGGAGCACCCGGAGGAAACCCACGCACACACGGGGAGAACGTGCAGACTCCGCACAGACAGTGACCCAAGCCGGGAATCGAACCTGGGACCCTGGAGCTGTGAAGCAATTGTGCTAACCACTGTGCGCCCGAGTCTGGGTTACACTCTGCCTCTATCTGTCTTCATGCAGGCGAAGCTATCTCACAAGAGGGAGAGGTCCTTGATGGGTGGTGGACTGTCAAATCCAGGGATTTTGATGAGAGCCGTTGAGCGGCTGGGAGGGTGTGAATCCTTCCTGTGCGGATGGCGAAGTCCGTGACGCTGACAAGTGAGGATCCAGCACTTTACCATTCACCGGACTAATGTGCTGTGAGTGATATCGCCTGGTGGTCAGGCCCCTGCAAGCACCAATAACCGCTCCTTTCTTTCATAGCCACACCTGGGAGGGAGCTGAGGGGTCCACAGGTTAGACCCTCAGCTACAGGCCCGACAGCTGCACAGAAGAGGAAGTCATGGAACCAGAAATAGAGGCACCCTCACTGTGTTCGCCCACATCCCCCACAGGGGCACACGTCTCGGAGGGACCTACTCCCCGAGTCGCCTCGGGGTCACAGTCTGCTCAGCACATCGCACTGTCTGATCCACATCTGGTGGAGGTCACAGTCTGGTCACTGGTCACAGTCTGGTCACTGTCTGGTCTCTGGTCGCAGTCTGGTCGCTGTCTGGTCACAGTCTGGTCACAGTCTGGTCATTGTCTGGTCACAGTCTAGTCTCTGGTCGCGGTCTGGTCACAGTCTGGTCACAGTCTAGTCACTGGTCACGGTCTGGTCATTGTCTGGTCACAGTCTAGTCTCTGGTCACAGTCTGGTCACAGTCTAGTCACTGGTCACAGTCTGGTCACAGTCTAGTCTCTGGTCACAGTCTGGTCTCGGTCTGGTCTCGGTCTGGTCACAGTCTGGTCACGGTCTGGTCACAGTCTGGTCATTGTCTGGTCACAGTCTGGTCTCGGTCTGGTCACAGTCTGGTCATTGTCTGGTCACAGTCTAGTCTCTGGTCGCGGTCTGGTCACAGTCTGGTCATTGTCTGGTCACAGTCTAGTCTCTGGTCACAGTCTGGTCACAGTCTGGTCTCGGTCTGGTCACAGTCTAGTCTCTGGTCGCGGTCTGGTCACAGTCTGGTCACAGTCTAGTCTCTGGTCGCGGTCTGGTCACAGTCTAGTCACTGGTCTCGGTCTGGTCACAGTCTAGTCTCTGGTCGCAGTCTGGTCACAGTCTGGTCTCTGGTCGCAGTCTGGTCACAGTCTGGTCACTGGTCGCAGTCTGGTCGCGGTCTGGTCACAGTCTGGTCACAGTCTAGTCTCTGGTCACAGTCTAGTCTCTGGTCACGGTCTGGTCACAGTCTAGTCTCTGGTCGCAGTCTGGTCACAGTCTGGTCACTGGTCGCAGTCTGGTCGCGGTCTGGTCACAGTCTGGTCACAGTCTAGTCTCTGGTCGCAGTCTGGTCACAGTCTAGTCTCTGGTCACAGTCTGGTCACAGTCTAGTCTCTGGTCGCAGTCTGGTCACAGTCTAGTCTCTGGTCGCAGTCTGGTCACAGTCTAGTCTCTGGTCACAGTCTGGTCACAGTCTAGTCTCTGGTCACAGTCTAGTCTCTGGTCACAGTCTGGTCACAGTCTAGTCTCTGGTCACGGTCTGGTCACAGTCTAGTCTCTGGTCGCAGTCTGGTCACAGTCTAGTCACTGGTCACAGTCTGGTCACAGTCTAGTCTCTGGTCACGGTCTGGTCACAGTCTAGTCACTGGTCACAGTCTGGTCACAGTCTAGTCACTGGTCACAGTCTGGTCACAGTCTGGTCACAGTCTAGTCACTGGTCACAGTCTGGTCACAGTCTAGTCACTGGTCACAGTCTGGTCACAGTCTAGTCACTGGTCGCAGTCTGGTCACAGTCTGGTCGCGGTCTGGTCTCGGTCTGGTCACAGTCTGGTCACTGGTCGCAGTCTGGTCGCGGTCTGGTCACAGTCTAGTCTCTGGTCACAGTCTGGTCACAGTCTAGTCTCTGGTCGCAGTCTGGTCACAGTCTAGTCTCTGGTCACAGTCTGGTCACAGTCTAGTCTCTGGTCACAGTCTAGTCTCTGGTCACAGTCTGGTCACAGTCTAGTCTCTGGTCACGGTCTGGTCACAGTCTGGTCACAGTCTAGTCTCTGGTCACAGTCTGGTCACAGTCTAGTCTCTGGTCACGGTCTGGTCACAGTCTAGTCTCTGGTCGCAGTCTGGTCACAGTCTGGTCTCTGGTCACAGTCTAGTCTCTGGTCACGGTCTGGTCACAGTCTAGTCTCTGGTCACAGTCTAGTCACTGGTCGCGGTCTGGTCACAGTCTAGTCTCTGGTCACAGTCTGGTCACAGTCTAGTCTCTGGTCACGGTCTGGTCACAGTCTGGTCTCTGGTCACAGTCTAGTCTCTGGTCACAGTCTGGTCACAGTCTAGTCTCTGGTCACGGTCTGGTCACAGTCTAGTCTCTGGTCACAGTCTAGTCACTGGTCGCGGTCTGGTCACAGTCTAGTCTCTGGTCACAGTCTGGTCACAGTCTAGTCTCTGGTCACAGTCTAGTCTCTGGTCACAGTCTGGTCACAGTCTAGTCTCTGGTCACGGTCTGGTCACAGTCTAGTCTCTGGTCACAGTCTAGTCACTGGTCGCGGTCTGGTCACAGTCTAGTCTCTGGTCACAGTCTGGTCACAGTCTAGTCTCTGGTCACGGTCTGGTCACAGTCTAGTCTCTGGTCACGGTCTGGTCACAGTCTGGTAACAGTCTAGTCTCTGGTCACAGTCTGGTCACAGTCTGGTCTCGGTCTGGTCACAGTCTGGTCACAGTCTAGTCTCTGGTCACAGTCTGGTCACAGTCTGGTCTCGGTCTGGTCACAGTCTAGTCTCTGGTCACAGTCTAGTCACTGGTCTCGGTCTGGTCACAGTCTAGTCACTGGTCACAGTCTAGTCTCTGGTCACAGTCTAGTCACTGGTCACAGTCTGGTCACAGTCTAGTCACTGGTCTCGGTCTGGTCACAGTCTAGTCACTGGTCTCGGTCTGGTCACAGTCTAGTCACTGGTCGCAGTCTGGTCGCGGTCTGGTCTCGGTCTGGTCACAGTCGAGTCACTGGTCGCAGTCTGGTCGCGGTCTGGTCACAGTCTGGTCACTGGTCGCAGTCTGGTCGCGGTCTGGTCACAGTCTAGTCTCTGGTCACAGTCTGGTCACAGTCTAGTCTCTGGTCGCAGTCTGGTCACAGTCTAGTCTCTGGTCGCAGTCTGGTCGCGGTCTGGTCACAGTCTAGTCTCTGGTCGCAGTCTGGTCACAGTCTAGTCTCTGGTCGCAGTCTGGTCACAGTCTAGTCTCTGGTCACAGTCTGGTCACAGTCTAGTCTCTGGTCACGGTCTGGTCACAGTCTAGTCTCTGGTCGCAGTCTGGTCACAGTCTGGTCTCTGGTCACAGTCTGGTCACAGTCTAGTCTCTGGTCACGGTCTGGTCACAGTCTAGTCTCTGGTCACGGTCTGGTCACAGTCTGGTCTCTGGTCACAGTCTGGTCACAGTCTAGTCTCTGGTCACAGTCTAGTCTCTGGTCACAGTCTGGTCACAGTCTAGTCTCTGGTCACGGTCTGGTCACAGTCTAGTCTCTGGTCACAGTCTGGTCACAGTCTAGTCTCTGGTCGCGGTCTGGTCACAGTCTGGTCACAGTCTAGTCTCTGGTCGCGGTCTGGTCACAGTCTAGTCTCTGGTCACAGTCTGGTCACAGTCTAGTCTCTGGTCACGGTCTGGTCACAGTCTAGTCTCTGGTCACAGTCTGGTCACAGTCTAGTCTCTGGTCGCGGTCTGGTCACAGTCTAGTCTCTGGTCACAGTCTAGTCTCTGGTCACAGTCTGGTCACAGTCTAGTCTCTGGTCACAGTCTAGTCACTGGTCACAGTCTGGTCACAGTCTAGTCTCTGGTCACAGTCTGGTCACAGTCTAGTCTCTGGTCACAGTCTGGTCACAGTCTAGTCTCTGGTCACAGTCTGGTCACAGTCTAGTCTCTGGTCACAGTCTAGTCTCTGGTCACAGTCTGGTCACAGTCTAGTCTCTGGTCACAGTCTAGTCACTGGTCACAGTCTGGTCACAGTCTAGTCTCTGGTCGCAGTCTGGTCACAGTCTGGTCTCTGGTCACAGTCTGGTCACAGTCTAGTCTCTGGTCACAGTCTGGTCACAGTCTAGTCTCTGGTCACGGTCTGGTCACAGTCTAGTCTCTGGTCACAGTCTAGTCTCTGGTCACAGTCTGGTCACAGTCTAGTCTCTGGTCACAGTCTAGTCACTGGTCACAGTCTGGTCACAGTCTAGTCTCTGGTCACAGTCTAGTCTCTGGTCACAGTCTAGTCTCTGGTCGCGGTCTGGTCACAGTCTGGTCACAGTCTAGTCTCTGGTCACGGTCTGGTCACAGTCTAGTCTCTGGTCACAGTCTGGTCACAGTCTAGTCTCTGGTCACAGTCTGGTCACAGTCTAGTCTCTGGTCACAGTCTGGTCACAGTCTGGTCACAGTCTAGTCTCTGGTCACAGTCTAGTCTCTGGTCGCGGTCTGGTCACAGTCTGGTCACAGTCTAGTCACTGGTCGCAGTCTGGTCACAGTCTAGTCTCTGGTCGCAGTCTGGTCACAGTCTGGTCGCGGTCTGGTCTCGGTCTGGTCACAGTCGAGTCACTGGTCGCGGTCTGGTCACAGTCTAGTCTCTGGTCGCAGTCTGGTCACAGTCTGGTCGCAGTCTAGTCTCTGGTCACAGTCTGGTCACTGGTCACAGTCTGGTCACAGTCTGGTCACTGGTCACAGTCTGGTCACAGTCTAGTCTCTGGTCACAGTCTGGTCACAGTCTGGTCACAGTCTGGTCACTGGTCACAGTCTAGTCACTGGTCACAGTCTAGTCTCTGGTCTCGGTCTGGTCACAGTCTGGTCACAGTCTGGTCACAGTCTGGTCACTGGTCACAGTCTAGTCTCTGGTCACAGTCTGGTCACAGTCTGGTCACAGTCTAGTCTCTGGTCACAGTCTGGTCACTGGTCACAGTCTGGTCACAGTCTAGTCTCTGGTCACAGTCTGGTCACAGTCTGGTCACTGGTCACAGTCTAGTCACTGGTCACAGTCTAGTCTCTGGTCGCGGTCTGGTCACAGTCTAGTCTCTGGTCACAGTCTGGTCACAGTCTAGTCTCTGGTCACAGTCTAGTCTCTGGTCACAGTCTAGTCTCTGGGCACAGTCTAGTCTCTGGTCACAGTCTAGTCTCTGGTCACAGTCTGGTCACTGGTCACAGTCTAGTCTCTGGTCACAGTCTAGTCTCTGGTCACAGTCTAGTCTCTGGTCACAGTCTGGTCACTGGTCACAGTCTAGTCTCTGGTCACAGTCTAGTCTCTGGTCGCAGTCTGGTCACAGTCTAGTCTCTGGTCGCGGTCTGGTCACAGTCTGGTCACAGTCTAGTCTCTGGTCGCGGTCTGGTCACAGTCTGGTCACAGTCTAGTCTCTGGTCACAGTCTGGTCATTGTCTGGTCACAGTCTAGTCTCTGGTCACAGTCTGGTCACAGTCTAGTCTCTGGTCACAGTCTAGTCTCTGGTCACAGTCTAGTCTCTGGGCACAGTCTAGTCTCTGGTCACAGTCTAGTCTCTGGTCACAGTCTGGTCACTGGTCACAGTCTAGTCTCTGGTCACAGTCTGGTCATTGTCTGGTCACAGTCTAGTCTCTGGTCACAGTCTGGTCACAGTCTAGTCTCTGGTCACAGTCTAGTCTCTGGTCACAGTCTAGTCTCTGGTCACAGTCTGGTCACTGGTCACAGTCTAGTCTCTGGTCACAGTCTAGTCTCTGGTCGCAGTCTGGTCACAGTCTAGTCTCTGGTCGCGGTCTGGTCACAGTCTGGTCACAGTCTAGTCTCTGGTCGCGGTCTGGTCACAGTCTGGTCACAGTCTAGTCTCTGGTCGCAGTCTGGTCACAGTCTGGTCTCTGGTCACAGTCTGGTCACAGTCTAGTCTCTGGTCATAGTCTGGTCACTGGTCACAGTCTGGTCACAGTCTAGTCTCTGGTCACAGTCTAGTCTCTGGTCACAGTCTGGTCATTGTCTGGTCACAGTCTAGTCTCTGGTCGCAGTCTGGTCACAGTCTGGTCGCAGTCTAGTCTCTGGTCACAGTCTGGTCACTGGTCACAGTCTGGTCACAGTCTAGTCTCTGGTCACAGTCTGGTCACAGTCTGGTCACAGTCTGGTCACTGGTCACAGTCTAGTCACTGGTCACAGTCTAGTCTCTGGTCTCGGTCTGGTCACAGTCTGGTCACAGTCTAGTCTCTGGTCACAGTCTAGTCTCTGGTCACAGTCTGGTCACAGTCTGGTCACAGTCTGGTCACTGGTCACAGTCTAGTCACTGGTCACAGTCTAGTCTCTGGTCGCGGTCTGGTCACAGTCTGGTCACAGTCTAGTCTCTGGTCACAGTCTGGTCACAGTCTAGTCTCTGGTCACAGTCTAGTCTCTGGTCACAGTCTAGTCTCTGGGCACAGTCTAGTCTCTGGTCACAGTCTAGTCTCTGGTCACAGTCTAGTCTCTGGTCACAGTCTGGTCACTGGTCACAGTCTAGTCTCTGGTCACAGTCTAGTCTCTGGTCACAGTCTAGTCTCTGGTCACAGTCTGGTCACTGGTCACAGTCTAGTCTCTGGTCACAGTCTAGTCTCTGGTCGCAGTCTGGTCACAGTCTAGTCTCTGGTCGCGGTCTGGTCACAGTCTGGTCACAGTCTAGTCTCTGGTCGCGGTCTGGTCACAGTCTGGTCACAGTCTAGTCTCTGGTCACAGTCTGGTCATTGTCTGGTCACAGTCTAGTCTCTGGTCGCGGTCTGGTCACAGTCTAGTCTCTGGTCACAGTCTAGTCTCTGGTCGCCGGCTGGTCACAGTCTGGTCACAGTCTAGTCTCTGGTCGCGGTCTGGACACGGTCTGGTCACAGTCTAGTCTCTGGTCGCGGTCTGGTCACGGTCTGGTCACAGTCTAGTCACTGGTCGCGGTCTGATCACAGTCTAGTCTCTGGTCACGGTCTGGTCACAGTCTAGTCTCTGGTCACGGTCTGGTCACAGTCTAGTCTCTGGTCGCAGTCTGGTCATTGTCTGGTCACAGTCTGGTCACTGGTCACAGTCTGGTCACAGTCTGGTCACAGTCTGGTCACAGTCTAGTCACTGGTCACGGTCTGGTCACAGTCTGGTCACGGTCTGGTCACAGTCTAGTCTCTGGTCACAGTCTGGTCACAGTCTAGTCACTGGTCGCGGTCTGGTCACAGTCTAGTCTCTGGTCACAGTCTGGTCACAGTCTAGTCACTGGTCACGGTCTGGTCACAGTCTGGTCACGGTCTGGTCACAGTCTAGTCTCTGGTCGCAGTCTGGTCATTGTCTGGTCACAGTCTAGTCTCTGGTCACAGTCTGGTCACAGTCTAGTCACTGGTCGCAGTCTGGTCACAGTCTAGTCTCTGGTCGCAGTCTGGTCGCGGTCTGGTCACAGTCTAGTCTCTGGTCGCAGTCTGGTCACAGTCTAGTCTCTGGTCGCAGTCTGGTCACAGTCTAGTCTCTGGTCACAGTCTGGTCACAGTCTAGTCTCTGGTCACGGTCTGGTCACAGTCTAGTCTCTGGTCACAGTCTAGTCACTGGTCACAGTCTGGTCACAGTCTAGTCACTGGTCTCGGTCTGGTCACAGTCTAGTCACTGGTCGCGGTCTGGTCACAGTCTAGTCTCTGGTCACAGTCTGGTCACAGTCTAGTCACTGGTCACGGTCTGGTCACAGTCTGGTCACGGTCTGGTCACAGTCTAGTCTCTGGTCGCAGTCTGGTCATTGTCTGGTCACAGTCTAGTCTCTGGTCACAGTCTGGTCACAGTCTAGTCACTGGTCGCAGTCTGGTCACAGTCTAGTCTCTGGTCGCAGTCTGGTCGCGGTCTGGTCACAGTCTAGTCTCTGGTCGCAGTCTGGTCACAGTCTAGTCTCTGGTCGCAGTCTGGTCACAGTCTAGTCTCTGGTCACAGTCTGGTCACAGTCTAGTCTCTGGTCACGGTCTGGTCACAGTCTAGTCTCTGGTCGCAGTCTGGTCACAGTCTGGTCTCTGGTCACAGTCTGGTCACAGTCTAGTCTCTGGTCACGGTCTGGTCACAGTCTAGTCTCTGGTCACGGTCTGGTCACAGTCTGGTCTCTGGTCACAGTCTGGTCACAGTCTAGTCTCTGGTCACAGTCTAGTCTCTGGTCACAGTCTGGTCACAGTCTAGTCTCTGGTCACGGTCTGGTCACAGTCTAGTCTCTGGTCACAGTCTGGTCACAGTCTAGTCTCTGGTCGCGGTCTGGTCACAGTCTGGTCACAGTCTAGTCTCTGGTCGCGGTCTGGTCACAGTCTAGTCTCTGGTCACAGTCTGGTCACAGTCTAGTCTCTGGTCACGGTCTGGTCACAGTCTAGTCTCTGGTCACAGTCTGGTCACAGTCTAGTCTCTGGTCGCGGTCTGGTCACAGTCTAGTCTCTGGTCACAGTCTAGTCTCTGGTCACAGTCTGGTCACAGTCTAGTCTCTGGTCACAGTCTAGTCACTGGTCA
Source organism: Scyliorhinus torazame (assembly GCF_047496885.1). Lineage (NCBI taxonomy): Eukaryota > Metazoa > Chordata > Chondrichthyes > Carcharhiniformes > Scyliorhinidae > Scyliorhinus > Scyliorhinus torazame. Next base: position 7,634,815 of record NC_092715.1, read on the forward strand.
CAGTCTGGTCACAGTCTAGTCTCTGGTCACAGTCTGGTCACAGTCTAGTCTCTGGTCACAGTCTGGTCACAGTCTAGTCTCTGGTCACAGTCTGGTCACAGTCTAGTCTCTGGTCACAGTCTAGTCTCTGGTCACAGTCTGGTCACAGTCTAGTCTCTGGTCACAGTCTAGTCACTGGTCACAGTCTGGTCACAGTCTAGTCTCTGGTCGCAGTCTGGTCACAGTCTGGTCTCTGGTCACAGTCTGGTCACAGTCTAGTCTCTGGTCACAGTCTGGTCACAGTCTAGTCTCTGGTCACGGTCTGGTCACAGTCTAGTCTCTGGTCACAGTCTAGTCTCTGGTCACAGTCTAGTCTCTGGTCACAGTCTAGTCACTGGTCACAGTCTGGTCACAGTCTAGTCTCTGGTCACAGTCTAGTCTCTGGTCACAGTCTAGTCTCTGGTCGCGGTCTGGTCACAGTCTGGTCACAGTCTAGTCTCTGGTCACGGTCTGGTCACAGTCTAGTCTCTGGTCACAGTCTGGTCACAGTCTAGTCTCTGGTCACAGTCTGGTCACAGTCTAGTCTCTGGTCACAGTCTGGTCACAGTCTGGTCACAGTCTAGTCTCTGGTCACAGTCTAGTCTCTGGTCGCGGTCTGGTCACAGTCTGGTCACAGTCTAGTCACTGGTCGCAGTCTGGTCACAGTCTGGTCGCGGTCTGGTCTCGGTCTGGTCACAGTCGAGTCACTGGTCGCGGTCTGGTCACAGTCTAGTCTCTGGTCGCAGTCTGGTCACAGTCTGGTCGCAGTCTAGTCTCTGGTCACAGTCTGGTCACTGGTCACAGTCTGGTCACAGTCTGGTCACTGGTCACAGTCTGGTCACAGTCTAGTCTCTGGTCACAGTCTGGTCACAGTCTGGTCACAGTCTGGTCACTGGTCACAGTCTAGTCACTGGTCACAGTCTAGTCTCTGGTCTCGGTCTGGTCACAGTCTGGTCACAGTCTGGTCACAGTCTGGTCACTGGTCACAGTCTAGTCTCTGGTCACAGTCTGGTCACAGTCTGGTCACAGTCTAGTCTCTGGTCACAGTCTGGTCACTGGTCACAGTCTGGTCACAGTCTAGTCTCTGGTCACAGTCTGGTCACAGTCTGGTCACTGGTCACAGTCTAGTCACTGGTCACAGTCTAGTCTCTGGTCGCGGTCTGGTCACAGTCTAGTCTCTGGTCACAGTCTGGTCACAGTCTAGTCTCTGGTCACAGTCTAGTCTCTGGTTACAGTCTAGTCTCTGGGCACAGTCTAGTCTCTGGTCACAGTCTAGTCTCTGGTCACAGTCTGGTCACTGGTCACAGTCTAGTCTCTGGTCACAGTCTAGTCTCTGGTCACAGTCTAGTCTCTGGTCACAGTCTGGTCACTGGTCACAGTCTAGTCTCTGGTCACAGTCTAGTCTCTGGTCGCAGTCTGGTCACAGTCTAGTCTCTGGTCGCGGTCTGGTCACAGTCTGGTCACAGTCTAGTCTCTGGTCGCGGTCTGGTCACAGTCTGGTCACAGTCTAGTCTCTGGTCACAGTCTGGTCATTGTCTGGTCACAGTCTAGTCTCTGGTCACAGTCTGGTCACAGTCTAGTCTCTGGTCACAGTCTAGTCTCTGGTCACAGTCTAGTCTCTGGGCACAGTCTAGTCTCTGGTCACAGTCTAGTCTCTGGTCACAGTCTGGTCACTGGTCACAGTCTAGTCTCTGGTCACAGTCTGGTCATTGTCTGGTCACAGTCTAGTCTCTGGTCACAGTCTGGTCACAGTCTAGTCTCTGGTCACAGTCTAGTCTCTGGTCACAGTCTAGTCTCTGGTCACAGTCTGGTCACTGGTCACAGTCTAGTCTCTGGTCACAGTCTAGTCTCTGGTCGCAGTCTGGTCACAGTCTAGTCTCTGGTCGCGGTCTGGTCACAGTCTGGTCACAGTCTAGTCTCTGGTCGCGGTCTGGTCACAGTCTGGTCACAGTCTAGTCTCTGGTCGCAGTCTGGTCACAGTCTGGTCTCTGGTCACAGTCTGGTCACAGTCTAGTCTCTGGTCATAGTCTGGTCACTGGTCACAGTCTGGTCACAGTCTAGTCTCTGGTCACAGTCTGGTCACAGTCTAGTCTCTGGTCACAGTCTGGTCATTGTCTGGTCACAGTCTAGTCTCTGGTCGCAGTCTGGTCACAGTCTGGTCGCAGTCTAGTCTCTGGTCACAGTCTGGTCACTGGTCACAGTCTGGTCACAGTCTAGTCTCTGGTCACAGTCTGGTCACAGTCTGGTCACAGTCTGGTCACTGGTCACAGTCTAGTCACTGGTCACAGTCTAGTCTCTGGTCTCGGTCTGGTCACAGTCTGGTCACAGTCTAGTCTCTGGTCACAGTCTAGTCTCTGGTCACAGTCTGGTCACAGTCTGGTCACAGTCTGGTCACTGGTCACAGTCTAGTCACTGGTCACAGTCTAGTCTCTGGTCGCGGTCTGGTCACAGTCTGGTCACAGTCTAGTCTCTGGTCACAGTCTGGTCACAGTCTAGTCTCTGGTCACAGTCTAGTCTCTGGTCACAGTCTAGTCTCTGGGCACAGTCTAGTCTCTGGTCACAGTCTAGTCTCTGGTCACAGTCTAGTCTCTGGTCACAGTCTGGTCACTGGTCACAGTCTAGTCTCTGGTCACAGTCTAGTCTCTGGTCACAGTCTAGTCTCTGGTCACAGTCTGGTCACTGGTCACAGTCTAGTCTCTGGTCACAGTCTAGTCTCTGGTCGCAGTCTGGTCACAGTCTAGTCTCTGGTCGCGGTCTGGTCACAGTCTGGTCACAGTCTAGTCTCTGGTCGCGGTCTGGTCACAGTCTGGTCACAGTCTAGTCTCTGGTCACAGTCTGGTCATTGTCTGGTCACAGTCTAGTCTCTGGTCGCGGTCTGGTCACAGTCTAGTCTCTGGTCACAGTCTAGTCTCTGGTCGCCGGCTGGTCACAGTCTGGTCACAGTCTAGTCTCTGGTCGCGGTCTGGACACGGTCTGGTCACAGTCTAGTCTCTGGTCGCGGTCTGGTCACGGTCTGGTCACAGTCTAGTCACTGGTCGCGGTCTGATCACAGTCTAGTCTCTGGTCACGGTCTGGTCACAGTCTAGTCTCTGGTCACGGTCTGGTCACAGTCTAGTCTCTGGTCGCAGTCTGGTCATTGTCTGGTCACAGTCTGGTCACTGGTCACAGTCTGGTCACAGTCTGGTCACAGTCTGGTCACAGTCTAGTCACTGGTCACGGTCTGGTCACAGTCTGGTCACGGTCTGGTCACAGTCTAGTCTCTGGTCACAGTCTGGTCACAGTCTAGTCACTGGTCGCGGTCTGGTCACAGTCTAGTCTCTGGTCACAGTCTGGTCACAGTCTAGTCACTGGTCACGGTCTGGTCACAGTCTGGTCACGGTCTGGTCACAGTCTAGTCTCTGGTCGCAGTCTGGTCATTGTCTGGTCACAGTCTAGTCTCTGGTCACAGTCTGGTCACAGTCTAGTCACTGGTCGCGGTCTGGTCACAGTCTAGTCTCTGGTCGCGGTCTGGTCATTGTCTGGTCACTGGTCGCGGTCTGGTCACAGTCTGGTCACAGTCTAGTCTCTGGTCACAGTCTGGTCACTGGTCACAGTCTAGTCACTGGTCGCGGTCTGGTCACAGTCTGGTCACAGTCTAGTCACTGGTCGCGGTCTGGTCACAGTCTGGTCACAGTCTAGTCTCTGGTCACAGTCTAGTCACTGGTCACAGTCTAGTCACTGGTCGCGGTCTGGTCACAGTCTGGTCACAGTCTAGTCACTGGTCGCGGTCTGGTCACAGTCTAGTCTCTGGTCACAGTCTAGTCACTGGTCGCGGTCTGGTCACAGTCTAGTCACGGTCTGGTCACAGTCTAGTCTCTGGTCACAGTCTAGTCTCTGGTCACAGTCTAGTCTCTGGTCACGGTCTGGTCACAGTCTGGTCACGGTCTGGTCACAGTCTGGTCACGGTCTGGTCACAGTCTAGTCTCTGGTCACGGTCTGGTCACAGTCTAGTCTCTGGTCACAGTCTAGTCTCTGGTCACGGTCTGGTCACAGTCTAGTCTCTGGTCACGGTCTGGTCACAGTCTAGTCTCTGGTCGCGGTCTGGTCACGGTCTGGTCACAGTCTGGTCACGGTCTGGTCACAGTCTAGTCACTGGTCGCGGTCTGGTCGCTGTCTGGTCACAGTCTGGTCATTGTCTGGTCACAGTCTAGTCACTGGTCGCGGTCTGGTCACGGTCTGGTCACAGTCTAGTCACTGGTCACAGTCTAGTCTCTGGTCATTGTCTGGTCACAGTCTAGTCACTGGTCGCGGTCTGGTCACAGTCTAGTCTCTGGTCGCGGTCTGGTCACAGTCTAGTCTCTGGTCACGGTCTGGTCACAGTCTAGTCACTGGTCACAGTCTAGTCTCTGGTCATTGTCTGGTCACAGTCTAGTCACTGGTCGCGGTCTGGTCACAGTCTGGTCACAGTCTAGTCTCTGGTCGCGGTCTGGTCACAGTCTAGTCTCTGGTCACAGTCTGGTCACAGTCTAGTCTCTGGTCACAGTCTAGTCACTGGTCACAGTCTAGTCACTGGTCTCGGTCTGGTCTCGGTCTGGTCACAGTCTAGTCTCTGGTCGCGGTCTGGTCACAGTCTGGTCTCTGGTCACAGTCTAGTCACTGGTCACAGTCTAGTCTCTGGTCGCGGTCTGGTCACAGTCTGGTCACAGTCTAGTCTCTGGTCGCGGTCTGGTCACAGTCTGGTCACAGTCTAGTCTCTGGTCACGGTCTGGTCACAGTCTAGTCTCTGGTCACAGTCTGGTCACAGTCTAGTCACTGGTCGCGGTCTGGTCATTGTCTGGTCACAGTCTAGTCTCTGGTCACAGTCTGGTCACAGTCTAGTCACGGTCTGGTCACAGTCTAGTCTCTGGTCACAGTCTGGTCACAGTCTGGTCACGGTCTGGTCACAGTCTAGTCTCTGGTCGCGGTCTGGTCACAGTCTGGTCACAGTCTAGTCACTGGTCTCGGTCTGGTCACAGTCTAGTCACTGGTCTCGGTCTGGTCACAGTCTAGTCACTGGTCGCAGTCTGGTCACAGTCTGGTCGCGGTCTGGTCTCGGTCTGGTCACAGTCGAGTCACTGGTCGCAGTCTGGTCGCGGTCTGGTCTCGGTCTGGTCACAGTCTGGTCAATGGTCGCAGTCTGGTCGCGGTCTGGTCACAGTCTAGTCTCTGGTCACAGTCTGGTCACAGTCTAGTCTCTGGTCGCAGTCTGGTCACAGTCTAGTCTCTGGTCGCAGTCTGGTCGCGGTCTGGTCACAGTCTAGTCTCTGGTCGCAGTCTGGTCACAGTCTAGTCTCTGGTCGCAGTCTGGTCACAGTCTAGTCTCTGGTCACAGTCTGGTCACAGTCTAGTCTCTGGTCACGGTCTGGTCACAGTCTAGTCTCTGGTCGCAGTCTGGTCACAGTCTAGTCTCTGGTCACAGTCTGGTCACAGTCTAGTCTCTGGTCACGGTCTGGTCACAGTCTAGTCTCTGGTCGCAGTCTGGTCACAGTCTGGTCTCTGGTCACAGTCTGGTCACAGTCTAGTCTCTGGTCACAGTCTAGTCTCTGGTCACAGTCTGGTCACAGTCTAGTCTCTGGTCACGGTCTGGTCACAGTCTAGTCTCTGGTCACAGTCTGGTCACAGTCTAGTCTCTGGTCACAGTCTGGTCACAGTCTAGTCTCTGGTCACAGTCTAGTCTCTGGTCACGGTCTGGTCACAGTCTGGTAACAGTCTGGTCACAGTCTAGTCTCTGGTCACAGTCTGGTCACAGTCTGGTCTCGGTCTGGTCACAGTCTAGTCTCTGGTCACAGTCTGGTCACAGTCTGGTCTCGGTCTGGTCACAGTCTAGTCTCTGGTCACAGTCTAGTCACTGGTCTCGGTCTGGTCACAGTCTAGTCACTGGTCACAGTCTGGTCACAGTCTAGTCACTGGTCTCGGTCTGGTCACAGTCTAGTCACTGGTCTCGGTCTGGTCACAGTCTAGTCACTGGTCGCAGTCTGGTCACAGTCTGGTCGCGGTCTGGTCTCGGTCTGGTCACAGTCGAGTCACTGGTCGCAGTCTGGTCGCGGTCTGGTCTCGGTCTGGTCACAGTCTGGTCACTGGTCGCAGTCTGGTCGCGGTCTGGTCACAGTCTAGTCTCTGGTCACAGTCTGGTCACAGTCTAGTCTCTGGTCGCAGTCTGGTCACAGTCTAGTCTCTGGTCGCAGTCTGGTCGCGGTCTGGTCACAGTCTAGTCTCTGGTCGCAGTCTGGTCACAGTCTAGTCTCTGGTCGCAGTCTGGTCACAGTCTAGTCTCTGGTCACAGTCTGGTCACAGTCTAGTCTCTGGTCGCAGTCTGGTCACAGTCTGGTCTCTGGTCACAGTCTGGTCACAGTCTAGTCTCTGGTCACGGTCTGGTCACAGTCTAGTCTCTGGTCACAGTCTAGTCTCTGGTCACAGTCTGGTCACAGTCTAGTCTCTGGTCACGGTCTGGTCACAGTCTAGTCTCTGGTCACAGTCTGGTCACAGTCTAGTCTCTGGTCACAGTCTGGTCACAGTCTAGTCTCTGGTCACGGTCTGGTCACAGTCTGGTCTCTGGTCACAGTCTGGTCACAGTCTAGTCTCTGGTCACAGTCTAGTCTCTGGTCACAGTCTGGTCACAGTCTAGTCTCTGGTCACGGTCTGGTCACAGTCTAGTCTCTGGTCGCAGTCTGGTCACAGTCTAGTCTCTGGTCGCAGTCTGGTCACAGTCTGGTCTCTGGTCACAGTCTGGTCACAGTCTAGTCTCTGGTCACAGTCTGGTCACAGTCTGGTCACAGTCTAGTCTCTGGTCACAGTCTGGTCACAGTCTGGTCTCTGGTCACAGTCTGGTCACAGTCTAGTCTCTGGTCACGGTCTGGTCACAGTCTAGTCTCTGGTCACAGTCTGGTCACAGTCTAGTCTCTGGTCACGGTCTGGTCACAGTCTAGTCTCTGGTCACAGTCTGGTCACAGTCTAGTCTCTGGTCGCGGTCTGGTCACAGTCTAGTCTCTGGTCACAGTCTGGTCACAGTCTAGTCTCTGGTCACGGTCTGGTCACAGTCTAGTCTCTGGTCACAGTCTGGTCACAGTCTAGTCTCTGGTCACAGTCTGGTCACAGTCTAGTCTCTGGTCACAGTCTAGTCTCTGGTCACAGTCTGGTCACAGTCTAGTCTCTGGTCACAGTCTAGTCACTGGTCACAGTCTGGTCACAGTCTAGTCTCTGGTCGCAGTCTGGTCACAGTCTGGTCTCTGGTCACAGTCTGGTCACAGTCTAGTCTCTGGTCACAGTCTGGTCACAGTCTAGTCTCTGGTCACGGTCTGGTCACAGTCTAGTCTCTGGTCACAGTCTAGTCTCTGGTCACAGTCTAGTCACTGGTCACAGTCTGGTCACAGTCTAGTCTCTGGTCACAGTCTAGTCTCTGGTCACAGTCTAGTCTCTGGTCGCGGTCTGGTCACAGTCTGGTCACAGTCTAGTCTCTGGTCACAGTCTAGTCTCTGGTCACGGTCTGGTCACAGTCTAGTCTCTGGTCACAGTCTGGTCACAGTCTAGTCTCTGGTCACAGTCTGGTCACAGTCTAGTCTCTGGTCACAGTCTGGTCACAGTCTGGTCACAGTCTAGTCTCTGGTCACAGTCTAGTCTCTGGTCGCGGTCTGGTCACAGTCTGGTCACAGTCTAGTCACTGGTCGCAGTCTGGTCACAGTCTGGTCGCGGTCTGGTCTCGGTCTGGTCACAGTCGAGTCACTGGTCGCGGTCTGGTCACAGTCTAGTCTCTGGTCGCAGTCTGGTCACAGTCTGGTCGCAGTCTAGTCTCTGGTCACAGTCTGGTCACTGGTCACAGTCTGGTCACAGTCTAGTCTCTGGTCACAGTCTGGTCACAGTCTGGTCACAGTCTGGTCACTGGTCTCGGTCTAGTCTCTGGTCTCGGTCTGGTCACAGTCTGGTCACAGTCTAGTCACTGGTCACAGTCTAGTCTCTGGTCACAGTCTGGTCACAGTCTGGTCACAGTCTGGTCACTGGTCACAGTCTAGTCTCTGGTCTCGGTCTGGTCACAGTCTGGTCACAGTCTGGTCACAGTCTGGTCACTGGTCACAGTCTAGTCTCTGGTCACAGTCTGGTCACAGTCTGGTCACAGTCTAGTCTCTGGTCACAGTCTGGTCACTGGTCACAGTCTGGTCACAGTCTAGTCTCTGGTCACAGTCTGGTCACAGTCTGGTCACTGGTCACAGTCTAGTCACTGGTCACAGTCTAGTCTCTGGTCGCGGTCTGGTCACAGTCTAGTCTCTGGTCACAGTCTGGTCACAGTCTAGTCTCTGGTCACAGTCTAGTCTCTGGTCACAGTCTAGTCTCTGGGCACAGTCTAGTCTCTGGTCACAGTCTAGTCTCTGGTCACAGTCTGGTCACTGGTCACAGTCTAGTCTCTGGTCACAGTCTAGTCTCTGGTCACAGTCTAGTCTCTGGTCACAGTCTGGTCACTGGTCACAGTCTAGTCTCTGGTCACAGTCTAGTCTCTGGTCGCGGTCTGGTCACAGTCTGGTCACAGTCTAGTCTCTGGTCGCGGTCTGGTCACAGTCTGGTCACAGTCTAGTCTCTGGTCACAGTCTGGTCATTGTCTGGTCACAGTCTAGTCTCTGGTCACAGTCTGGTCACAGTCTAGTCTCTGGTCACAGTCTAGTCTCTGGTCACAGTCTAGTCTCTGGGCACAGTCTAGTCTCTGGTCACAGTCTAGTCTCTGGTCACAGTCTGGTCACTGGTCACAGTCTAGTCTCTGGTCACAGTCTAGTCTCTGGTCGCAGTCTGGTCACAGTCTAGTCTCTGGTCGCGGTCTGGTCACAGTCTGGTCACAGTCTAGTCTCTGGTCGCGGTCTGGTCACAGTCTGGTCACAGTCTAGTCTCTGGTCGCAGTCTGGTCACAGTCTGGTCGCAGTCTAGTCTCTGGTCACAGTCTGGTCACTGGTCACAGTCTGGTCACAGTCTAGTCTCTGGTCACAGTCTGGTCACAGTCTAGTCTCTGGTCACAGTCTGGTCATTGTCTGGTCACAGTCTAGTCTCTGGTCGCAGTCTGGTCACAGTCTGGTCACAGTCTAGTCTCTGGTCACAGTCTGGTCACTGGTCACAGTCTGGTCACAGTCTAGTCTCTGGTCACAGTCTGGTCACAGTCTGGTCACAGTCTGGTCACTGGTCACAGTCTAGTCACTGGTCACAGTCTAGTCTCTGGTCTCGGTCTGGTCACAGTCTGGTCACAGTCTAGTCTCTGGTCACAGTCTAGTCTCTGGTCACAGTCTGGTCACAGTCTGGTCACAGTCTGGTCACTGGTCACAGTCTAGTCACTGGTCACAGTCTAGTCTCTGGTCGCGGTCTGGTCACAGTCTGGTCACAGTCTAGTCTCTGGTCACAGTCTAGTCTCTGGTCACAGTCTAGTCTCTGGGCACAGTCTAGTCTCTGGTCACAGTCTAGTCTCTGGTCACAGTCTGGTCACTGGTCACAGTCTAGTCTCTGGTCACAGTCTAGTCTCTGGTCACAGTCTAGTCTCTGGTCACAGTCTGGTCACTGGTCACAGTCTAGTCTCTGGTCACAGTCTAGTCTCTGGTCGCAGTCTGGTCACAGTCTAGTCTCTGGTCGCGGTCTGGTCACAGTCTGGTCACAGTCTAGTCTCTGGTCGCGGTCTGGTCACAGTCTGGTCACAGTCTAGTCTCTGGTCACAGTCTGGTCATTGTCTGGTCACAGTCTAGTCTCTGGTCGCGGTCTGGTCACAGTCTAGTCTCTGGTCACAGTCTAGTCTCTGGTCGCCGGCTGGTCACCGTCTGGTCACAGTCTAGTCTCTGGTCGCGGTCTGGACACGGTCTGGTCACAGTCTAGTCTCTGGTCGCGGTCTGGTCACGGTCTGGTCACAGTCTAGTCACTGGTCGCGGTCTGATCACAGTCTAGTCTCTGGTCACGGTCTGGTCACAGTCTAGTCTCTGGTCACGGTCTGGTCACAGTCTAGTCTCTGGTCGCAGTCTGGTCATTGTCTGGTCACAGTCTGGTCACTGGTCACAGTCTGGTCACAGTCTAGTCACTGGTCGCGGTCTGGTCACAGTCTAGTCTCTGGTCACAGTCTGGTCACAGTCTAGTCACTGGTCACGGTCTGGTCACAGTCTGGTCACGGTCTGGTCACAGTCTAGTCTCTGGTCACAGTCTGGTCACAGTCTAGTCACTGGTCGCGGTCTGGTCACAGTCTAGTCTCTGGTCACAGTCTGGTCACAGTCTAGTCACTGGTCACGGTCTGGTCACAGTCTGGTCACGGTCTGGTCACAGTCTAGTCTCTGGTCGCAGTCTGGTCATTGTCTGGTCACAGTCTAGTCTCTGGTCACAGTCTGGTCACAGTCTAGTCACTGGTCGCGGTCTGGTCACAGTCTAGTCTCTGGTCGCGGTCTGGTCACAGTCTAGTCTCTGGTCGCGGTCTGGTCATTGTCTGGTCACTGGTCGCGGTCTGGTCACAGTCTGGTCACAGTCTAGTCTCTGGTCACAGTCTGGTCACTGGTCACAGTCTAGTCACTGGTCGCGGTCTGGTCACAGTCTGGTCACAGTCTAGTCACTGGTCGCGGTCTGGTCACAGTCTGGTCACAGTCTAGTCTCTGGTCACAGTCTAGTCACTGGTCACAGTCTAGTCACTGGTCGCGGTCTGGTCACAGTCTGGTCACAGTCTAGTCACTGGTCGCGGTCTGGTCACAGTCTAGTCTCTGGTCACAGTCTAGTCACTGGTCGCGGTCTGGTCACAGTCTAGTCACGGTCTGGTCACAGTCTAGTCTCTGGTCACAGTCTAGTCTCTGGTCACAGTCTAGTCTCTGGTCACGGTCTGGTCACAGTCTGGTCACGGTCTGGTCACAGTCTGGTCACGGTCTGGTCACAGTCTAGTCTCTGGTCACGGTCTGGTCACAGTCTAGTCTCTGGTCACAGTCTAGTCTCTGGTCACGGTCTGGTCACAGTCTAGTCTCTGGTCACGGTCTGGTCACAGTCTAGTCTCTGGTCGCGGTCTGGTCACGGTCTGGTCACAGTCTGGTCACGGTCTGGTCACAGTCTAGTCACTGGTCGCGGTCTGGTCGCTGTCTGGTCACAGTCTGGTCATTGTCTGGTCACAGTCTAGTCACTGGTCGCGGTCTGGTCACGGTCTGGTCACAGTCTAGTCACTGGTCACAGTCTAGTCTCTGGTCATTGTCTGGTCACAGTCTAGTCACTGGTCGCGGTCTGGTCACAGTCTAGTCTCTGGTCGCGGTCTGGTCACAGTCTAGTCTCTGGTCACGGTCTGGTCACAGTCTAGTCACTGGTCACAGTCTAGTCTCTGGTCATTGTCTGGTCACAGTCTAGTCACTGGTCGCGGTCTGGTCACAGTCTGGTCACAGTCTAGTCTCTGGTCGCGGTCTGGTCACAGTCTAGTCTCTGGTCACAGTCTGGTCACAGTCTAGTCTCTGGTCACAGTCTAGTCACTGGTCACAGTCTAGTCACTGGTCTCGGTCTGGTCTCGGTCTGGTCACAGTCTAGTCTCTGGTCGCGGTCTGGTCACAGTCTGGTCTCTGGTCACAGTCTAGTCACTGGTCACAGTCTAGTCTCTGGTCGCGGTCTGGTCACAGTCTGGTCACAGTCTAGTCTCTGGTCGCGGTCTGGTCACAGTCTGGTCACAGTCTAGTCTCTGGTCACGGTCTGGTCACAGTCTAGTCTCTGGTCACAGTCTGGTCACAGTCTAGTCACTGGTCGCGGTCTGGTCATTGTCTGGTCACAGTCTAGTCTCTGGTCACAGTCTGGTCACAGTCTAGTCACGGTCTGGTCACAGTCTAGTCTCTGGTCACAGTCTGGTCACAGTCTGGTCACGGTCTGGTCACAGTCTAGTCTCTGGTCGCGGTCTGGTCATTGTCTGGTCACAGTCTAGTCTCTGGTCGCGGTCTGGTCACGGTCTGGTCACAGTCTAGTCTCTGGTCGCGGTCTGGTCACAGTCTGGTCACAGTCTAGTCACTGGTCGCGGTCTGGTCACAGTCTGGTCACAGTCTAGTCTCTGGTCGCGGTCTGGTCATTGTCTGGTCACAGTCTAGTCTCTGGTCACGGTCTGGTCACGGTCTGGTCACGGTCTGGTCACAGTCTAGTCTCTGGTCGTGGTCTGGTCATTGTCTGGTCACAGTCTAGTCTCTGGTCGCGGTATGGTCACAGTCTGGTCACAGTCTAGTCACAGTCTAGTCTCTGGTCGCGGTCTGGTCACGGTCTGGTCACAGTCTAGTCTCTGGTCGCGGTCTGGTCATTGTCTGGTCACAGTCTAGTCTCTGGTCGCGGTCTGGTCACGGTCTGGTCACAGTCTGGTCACAGTCTAGTCACTGGTCGCGGTCTGGTCACAGTCTGGTCACAGTCTGGTCACAGTCTGGTCATTGTTTGGTCACAGTCTGGTCACAGTCTGGTCACAGTCTAGTCACTGGTCGCGGTCTGGTTACAGTCTGGTCACAGTCTAGTCACTGGTCGCAGTCTGGTCACAGTCTAGTCACTGGTCGCGGTCTGGTCGCGGTCTGGTCGCGGTCTGGTCACAGTCTAGTCTCTGGTCGCGGTCTGGTCACAGTCTAGTCTCTGGTCGCGGTCTGGTCACAGTCTGGTCACAGTCTAGTCTCTGGTCGCGGTCTGGTCACAGTCTGGTCACAGTCTAGTCTCTGGTCGCGGACTGGTCATTGTCTGGTCACATTCTAGTCTCTGGTCGCAGTCTGGTCACGGTCTGGTCACTGGTCACGGTCTGGTCACTGGTCACGGTCTGGTCACGGTCTGGTCACTGGTCACAGTCTGGTCACTGGTCACGGTCTGGTCACAGCCTGTCAGCACGCCGGACTGCCTGATCCACACCAGGTGGAGGCCGGGACGTTCGGGGTGCCGGCACTCGGAGGATTGCTGAGGGTCAGGAATCTGCTGAGTTTGGGTCTGATGACCGGCTTGTGGACTCAGTCACGTCTCAGTTGCTGGAGTTCCAAAGACACGGCAGTGAAACTCGGGGCAGGATGCGTCCTGCACTCCTCGTGTTGCAAGGCTCCGTGGTGGAGTCCGTCTGCCTTCAGTCTGAGGTGATTGTGCAGACTGACCAACACACCCAGGTCAATACTGGTACCATTATTTTGTTCCTGACAATATCAAAGAGAGAGAATTGACAGTTCCCGTTTGTGAGCTAAGGACCACTCTTTGTCCATTCATCGTCTGCAGCTGCGTCGACTCATAACCTGGACACAACATTGATGCCCAGTCCTTCGTTCACATTCTGGTTGGGTAACACCCCACATGACCTCCATGCCACCCCACATGGCCTCCATGCCACCCCACATGACCTCCATGCCACCCCACATGGCCTCCATGCCACCCCACATGACCTCCATGCCACCCCACAAGGCCTCCATGCCACCCCACATGACCGAGTGACGACAGTTTTGGCCACTCTGCTGTATCCTGAACTCTCATCTCAGGCGCAGGCATCGTCCTGAACCTCACTCCAAGGCCTTATGCCCAGCATGGCCTTTCGGAGACACTTGTCAATAAGCACTTCAGCACAGTCAAGGATTAGATGTGCTGTCCATGGACGTGTGCTATGGTCACTGTTCTAAGGGGATATTGTAGTTTGCCAAGTCGGATAATGGTACAGCCACCCATAGCAGTGATTGAATTTGGAAATCCATGCACCAAAGGCTAAATACTGAGCAGCAATTATTGGCACGCGCACACACGAGGGCTGCTTGATTGGGCACAACTGGATGACTAATCTGACTCCTTGCATGTCAGTCGAGCTTAAGCTAAGCTGTCTGGGCTGCAATGGGACAATGTTCATTATATATCATACAGATACATGTGTACAGATGTGTACAGGAAGTATTCCTGACTCAATATATAGATAGGCCGACGAGGGGGGAGGCCGTATTGGATTTGGTGCTCGGCAACGAACCAGGCCAGGTGTCAGATGTCTCGGTGGGAGAGCATTTCGGTGACAGTGACCACAACTCCTTGACCTTTACCATAGTCATGGAGAGGGATAGGAACACACAGTATGGGAAAGTATTTAATTGGGGGAGGGGAAATTATACTGCTATTAGACAGGAGCTGAGGAGCATAAAGTGGGAACAATTGTTCTTGGGGAAATGCACAACAGTAATGTGGGGGTTGTTTAAGGAGCACTTGCTGCGAGTGCTGAATAGTTTTGTCCCACTGAGACGAGGAAGGAATGAAATGAATGAACGAAAATCGCTTATTGTCACAAGTAGGCTTCAAATGAAGTTACTGTGAAAAGCCCCTAGTCGCCACATTCCGGCACCTGTTCGGGGAGGCTGGTACGGGAATTGAACCGTGCTGCTGGCCTGCCTTGGTCTGCTTTCAAAGCCAGCGATTTAGAAATGGTCAGGTGAAGGAGCCTTGGATGACAAGAGAAGTGGAGCTTCTAGTCAAGAGGAAGAAGGAAGCTTACAAAAGGATGAGGAAGCAAGGATCTGACTCGGTTTTAGAGGGTTACAAGGTAGCCAGGAAGGAACTCAAAAATGGACTGAGGAGAGCTAGAAGGGGGCATGAAAAAGCCCTGGCGGGAAGGATTAGGGGAAACCCCAAGGCATTCTACACTTATGTGAGAAATAAGAGAATGGTCAGAGTGAGAGTAGGGCCGATCATGGATAGTGGAGGGAACTTGTGCCTAGAGTCTGAGGAGATGGGGGAGGTACTAAATGAATACTTTGCTTCAGTATTCACTAGAGAGAGGGACCTTGTTGCTCATGAGAACAGTGTGAACCAGGTTAATAGACTCGATATTAAGAAGGAGGATGTGCTGGAAATTTTGAAAAGCATCAGGATAGATAAGTCCCCTGGGCCCGACGGGATATACCCAAGGTTACTACGGGAAGCGAGGGAGGAGATTGCTGCGCCGTTGGCGATGATATTTGCGTCCTCACTCTCCACTGGAGTAGTGCCAGATGATTGGAGGGAGGCGAATGTTGTTCCCCTGTTCAAGAAAGGGAATAGGGAAATCCCTGGGAATTACAGACCCATCAGTCTTACGTCTGTGGGGAGCAAAATATTGGAAAGGATTCTGAGAGATAGGATTTATTATTATTTAGAAAAACCGAGTTTGATTAAAGATAGTCAGCATGGCTTTGTGAGGGGCAGGTCATGCCTCACAAGCCTCATTGAATTCTTTGAGGATGTGACGAGACACATTGATGAAGGTCGGACAGTGGATGTGGTTTATATGGATTTCAGTACAGCATTTGATAAGGTTCCCCATGGTAGGCTCATTCAGAAAGTTAGGGGGCATGGGATACAGGGAAATCTGGCTGTCTGGATACAGAATTGGCTGGCCGAAAGAAGACAGCGAGTGGTAGTGGATGGAAAGTATTCTGCCTGGAGGTCGGTGACCAGTGGTGTCCCGCAGGGATCTGTTCTGAGACCTCTGCTGTTTGTGGTTTTTATAAATGACTTGGATGAGGAAGTGGAAGGGTGGGTTAGTAAGTTTGCCGATGACACGAAGGTTGGTGGAGTTGTAGATAGTGTTGAGGGCTGTTGCAGGTTACAACAGGACATTGACAGGATGCAGAGCTGGGCTGAGAAGTGGCAGATGGAGTTCAACCTTGATAAATGTGAAGTGATTCATTTCGGAAGGTCGAATTTGAATGCTGAATACAGGGTTAAAGGCAGGATTCTTGGAAGTGTGGAGGAACAGAGGGATCTTGGGGTCCACGTACATAGATCCTTGATGAGTGAGTTCTCCCAGTGAGTCAGAGAAGACAGAGCCAGGAGTGAGACACAGCCAAGAGTGAGTTTGGGAATTTGAATCTAGGTGGGAGTTCGAAGCTGGGTGGGGAGGAAGTGCTTTTTATCCCTGGTAAGTGACTGGTAAGTAGTGTTTCTGTTTTTCTGTTTCTTTTCATTGGTATATTTATTTATTTTTTCTTTGTTGTTTTTTTTTGTTGAAATTGTAGTTGTTGAAGTTAACCGAAGGTTTAAGACATGGCAGGGGATCTCAGACCCGTGTCATGCTCCTCGTGTGCGATGTGGCAGCTCAGGGACACGTCCACTGTCCCTCGCTCCTTCACATGCAAGAAGTGTGTCCAGTTGCAGCTCCTGTTAGACCGCTTGACGGCTCTGGAGCTGCGGATGGACTCACTTTGGAGCATCCGCGATGCTGAGGACGTCGTGGACAGCACGTTTAGCGAGTTGGTCACACCGCAGGTGAAAGTTACTGAGGGAGATAGAAAATGGGTGACCAAAAGACAGAGCAAGAGTAGGAAGGCAGTGCAGGTGTCCCCTGCAGTCATCTCCCTGCAAAACAGATATACCGTTTTGGATTCTGTTGGGGGAGATGGCTCACCAGGGGAAGGCAGCAGCAGCCAGGTTCATGGCACCGTGGCTGGCTCTGCTGCGCAGCTGGGCAGGAAGAAGAATGGCAGGGCTATAGTGATAGGGGACTCAATTGTAAGGGGAATAGACAGGCGGTTCTGCGGACGCAATCAAGACTCCAGGATGGTATGTTGCCTCCCTGGTGCAAGGGTCAAGGATGTCTCGGAGCGGCTGCAGGACATTCTGGTGGGGGAGGCTGAACAGCCAGCTATCGTGGTGCACATAGGCACCAACGATATAGGTAAAAAATGGGATGAGGTCCTACAAGCTGAATTCAGGGAGTTAGGAGTTAAACTAAAAAGTAGGACCTCAAAGGTAGTAATCTCAGGATTGCTACCAGTGCCACGAGCTAGTCAGAGTAGGAATGTCAGGATAGAGAGGATGAATGCGTGGCTCGAGAGATGGTGCAAGAGGGAGGGATTCAAATTCCTGGGACATTGGAACCGGTTCTGGGGAGGTGGGACCAGTACAAACTGGACGGTCTGCACCTGTGCAGGACTGGAACCGATGTCCTAGGGAAGGTGTTTGCTAGAGCTGTTGGGGAGAGTTTAAACTAATATGGCAGAGGGATGGGAACCAATGCAGGAAGTTGGAAGGTAGTAAAACAGGGACAGAAATAAAAGGCAGTAAGGGGGAAAGTGTAAGGCAGAGAAGCCATAGTCAAAAATCAAAAAGGGCGACAGTACAAGGTACAGTGACTGAGGGGAGCTCAGTGAATAGGACCAGTAATACTGAAAGGAATAAAGCGGGAAGTAAAAACATTAATGGTAAGCGACGCGGCAGGTTGTTACAGGAAGATATGGGTTCAACGACAAGGAAAATTAGGAGAATGGTTAAGAGGAAATATAACTTAGGAGAGGTTACTGATCGAGGCGTTAAGATTCAGAACAGAGGTAAAAAAGCCAACATAAGTGTACTTTACTTGAATGCTCGTAGTATTCGGAATAAGGTAAATGAGTTGATGGCGCAAATCATCGTGAATGACTATGATTTAGTGGCCATTACTGAAACATGGTTAAAGGATGGTCACGACTGGGAGTTAAATATCCGAGGGTATCAAACTTTTCGGAAGGACAGAGTGGATGGTAAGGGAGGTGGTGTAGCTCTCTTATTTGAGGATGACATCCGGGCAACAGTAAGGGATGACATTGGTGCTATGGAGGATAAGGTTGAATCCATTTGGGTGGAAATCAGGAATAGTAAGGCGAAAAAGTCACTGATAGGAGTAATCTATAGGCCACCAAATAGTAACATTATGGTGGGGCAGGCAATAAACAAAGAAATAACAGATGCATGTAGAAATGGTACAGCAGTTATCATGGGGGATTTTAATCTACATGTTGATTGGTTTAACCAGGTCGGTCAAGGCAGCCTTGAGGAGGAGTTTATAGAATGTATCCGCGATAGTTTCCGAGAACAGTATGTAATGGAACCTACGAGGGAACAAGCGGTCCTCGATCTGGTCCTGTGTAATGAGACAGGATTGATTCAGGATCTCATAGTTAGGGATCCTCTCGGAAGGAGCGATCACAATATGGTGGAATTTAAAATACAGATGGAGGGTGAGAAGGTAAAATAAAGCACTAGTGTTTTGTGCTTAAACAAAGGAGATTACAATGGGATGAGATAAGAGCTAGCTAAGGTAGACTGGGAGCAAAGACTTTATAGTGAAACAGTTGAGGAACAGTGGAGAACCTTCCAAGTGATTTTTCACAGTGCTCAGCAAAGGTTTATACCAACGAAAAGGAAGGACGGTAAAAAAAGGGAAAATCGACCGTGGATATCTAAGGAAATAAGGGAGAGTATCAAATCGAAGGAAAAAACATACAAAGTAGCAAAGATTAGTGGGAGACTAGAGGACTGGGAAATCTTTAGGGGGCAACAGAAACCCCTCTATCGCACACACTCCCCCCCCCCCCTCTATCGCACACACTCCCCCCTCTCTCGCACACACTCCCCTCTCTCACACACACTCCCCTCTCTCGCACGCACTCCCCTCTCTCTCACGCACTCCCCTCTCTCTCACGCACTCCCCTCTCTCTCACACACACTACACTCTCTCTCTCACACACTCCCCTCTCTCGCACACACCCCTCTCTCTCGCACACTCCCCTCTCTCTCGCACACTCCCCTCTCTCGCACACTCCCCCCTCTCTCGCACACTCCCCTCTCTCTCGCACACGCCCCTCTCTCACGCACACGCCCCTCTCTCTCGTACACGCCCCTCTCTCTCGCACACTCCCCGCTCTCTCGCACAGTCCCCTCTCTCTCACACACTCCCCTCTCTCTCGCACACTCCCCTCTCTCTCACACACACACTCCCCTCTCTCTCACACACACTCCCCTCTCTCTCACACACACTCCGCTCTCTCGCACACACTCCCCTCTCTCTCACACACACTCCCCTCTCTCTCATACACACTCCCCCCTCTCTCACACACACTCCCCTCTCTCTCATACACACTCCCCCCTCTCTCACACACACTCCCCTCTCTCTCACACACACTCCCCTCTCTCTCACGCACATTCCTCTCTCTCTCACACACACTCCCCTCTCTCTCGCACAAACTCCCCTCTCTCTCACACACACTCCCCTCTCTCTCTCACACACTCTCCCCTCTCTCTTACACACATTCCCCTCTCTCTCACACACACTCCCCTGTGTGGGGGCAACAGAAAGCTACTAAAAAAGCTATAAAGAAGAGTGAGATAGATTATGAGAGTAAACTTGCTCAGAATATAAAAACAGATAGTAAAAGTTTCTACAAATACATAAAACAAAAAAGAGTGGCTAAGGTAAATATTGGTCCTTTAGAGGATGAGAAGGGAGATTTAATAATGGGAGATGAGAAAATGGCTGAGGAACTGAACAGGTTTTTTGGGTCGGTCTTCACAGTGGAAGACACAAATAACATGCCAGTGACTGATGGAAATGAGGCTATGACAGGTGAGGACCTTGAGAGGATTGTTATCATCAAGGAGGTAGTGATGGGAAAGCTAATGGGGCTAAAGGTAGACAAGTCTCCTGGTCCTGATGGAATGCATCCCAGAGTGCTAAAAGAGATGGCTAAGGAAATTGCAAATGCACTAGTAATAATTTACCAAGATTCACTTGACTCTGGCATGGTCCCGGCGGATTGGAAATTAGCAAACGTGACACCACTGTTTAAAAAAGGAGGTAGGCAGAAAGCGGGTAATTATAGGCCAGTGAGCTTAACTTCGGTAGTAGGGAAGATGCTGGAATCTATCATCAAGGAAGAAATAGGGAGGCATCTGGATGGAAATTGTCCCATTGGGCAGACGCAGCATGGGTTCATAAAGGGCAGGTCGTGCCTAACTAATTTAGTGGAATTTATTGAGGACATTACCAGTGCGGTAGATAACGGGGAGCCAATGGATGTGGTATATCTGGATTTCCAGAAAGCCTTTGACAAGGTGCCACACAAAAGGTTGTTGCATAAGATAAAGATGTATGGCATTAAGGGGAAAGTAGTAGCATGGATAGAGGATTGGTTAATTAATAGAAAGCAAAGAGTGGGGATTAATGGGTGCTTCTCTGGTTGGCAATCAGTAGCTAGTGGTGTCCCTCAGGGATCAGTGTTGGGCCCACAACTGTTCACAATTTACATAGATGATTTGGAGTTGGGGACCAAGGGCAATGTGTCCAAGTTTGCAGACGACACTAAGATAAGTGGTAAAGCAAAAAGTGCAGAGGATACTGGAAGTCTGCAGAGGGATTTGGATAGGCTAAGTGAATGGGCTAGGGTCTGGCAGATGGAATACAATGTTGACAAATGTGAGGTTATCCATTTTGGTAGGAATAACAGCAAAAGGGATTATTATTTAAATGATAAAATATTAAAACATGCTGCTGTGCAGAGAGCCCTGGGTGTGCTAGTGCATGAGTCGCAAAATGTTGGTTTACAGGTGCAACAGGTGATTAAGAAGGCAAATGGAATTTTGTCCTTCATCGCTAGAGGGATGGAGTTTAAGACTAGGGAGGTTCTGCTGCAATTGTATAAGGTGTTAGTGAGGCCACACCTGGAGTATTGTGTTCAGTTTTGGTCTCCTTGCTTGAGAAAGGACGTACTGGAGGGTGTACAGAGGAGATTCACTAGGCTAATCCCAGAGCTGAAGGGGTTGGATTACGAGGAGAGGTTGAGTAGACTGGGACTGTACTCGTTGGAATTTAGAAGGATGAGGGGGGATCTTATAGAAACATATAAGATTATGAAGGGAATAGATAGGATAGATGCGGGCAGGTTGTTTCCACTGGCGGGTGAAAGCAGAACTAGGGGGCATAGCCTCAAAATAAGAGGAAGTAGATTTAGGACTGAGTTTGGGAGGAACTTCTTCACCCAAAGGGTTGTGAATCTATGGAATTCCTTGCCCAGTGAAGCAGTCGAGGCTCCTTCATTAAATGTTTTTAAGATAAAGATAGATAGTTTTTTGAAGAATAAAGGGATTAAGGGTTATGGTGTTCGGGCCGGAAAGTGGAGCTGAGTCCACAAAAGATCAGCCATGATCTCATTGAATGGTGGAGCAGGCTCGAGGGGCCAGATGGCCGACTCCTGCTCCTAGTTCTTATGTTCTTATGTTCTTATCCACCCAGCTTGATAGGGTTGTTAAGAAGGTGTATAGTGTGTTGGCTTTCATGAACAGGGGGATTGAGTTTAAGAGCCGCAAGGTTTTGCTGCAGCTTTATAAAACGCTAGTTCGACCACACTTGGAATATTGTGTCCAGTTCTGGTCGCCTCATTATAGGAAGGATGTGGATGCTTTGGAGAGGGTACAGAGGAGATTTACCAGGATGCTGCCAGGACTGGAGAGCATGTCTTATGAAGACAGTAAGAAGTCTGACAACACCAGGTTAAAGTCCAACAGGTTTGTTTCAAACACTAGCGTTCGGAGCACTGTTCCTTCCTCAGGTGAGTGCTCCTGAAGGAGCAGCGCTCCGAAAGCTAGTGTTTGAAACAAACCAGTTGGACTTTAACCTGGTGTTGTAAGACTTCTTCCTGTGCTCACCCCAGTCCAACGCCGGCATCTCCACATCATGAAGAAAGGTTGAGGGAGCTAGGGCTTTTCTCACTGGAGCGAAGAAGGCAGAGAGGTGACTTGATAGAGGTGTACAAGGTGATGAGAGGCATGGATAGAGTGGATAGCCAGAGACTTTTCCCCAGGGCGGAAATGGCTGTCACGAGGGGACATAATTTTAAGGTGATTGGAGGAAGGTACAGGGGAGATGTCAGAGGTTCTTTACACAGAGAGTGGTGGGTGTGTGGAATGCACTGCCAGCAGAGGGGGTGGAGTCAGAGTCATTCGGGACATTTAAGCGACTCTTGGACAGGCACATGGACAGCAGTAAGTTGAAGGGGTGGAGGTTAGGTTGATCTTAGATTAGGATAAATGGTCGACACAACATCGTGGGCTGAAGGGCCTAGACTGTGCTGTACTGTTCTATGTTCTAGAATGGTCATTGACCATTAGCCTTGCCCCGTTTACATCCTTCCTCCATTATACTCCATCCCCCCGCCTCGTGAACGCATGGATAATCCAGTCCATGGTGACACCTCCCACCCACTGCCCAGTGTGATCGGGATTGGAAAATCCTGCCCAGTGTGCGCGGGTATGGAAAATTGTGCCCAGTGTGAGCGGGTATGGAAAATCCTGCCCAGTGTGCGCGGGTATGGAAAATCGTGCCCAGTGTGAGCGGGTATGGAAAATCGTGCCCAGTGTGAGCGGGTATGGAAAATCCGGCCCAGTGTGAGCGGGTGTGGAAAATACTGCCCAGTGTGAGCGGGATTGGAAAATACTGCCCAGTGTGAGCGGGATTGGAAAATCCTATCCAGTGTGAGCGGGATTGGAAAATCCTGTCCAGTGTGAGCGGGATTGGAAAATCCTGCCCAGTGTGAGCGGGATTGGAAAATCCTGCCCAGTGTGAGCGGGATTGGAAAATCCTGCCCAGTGTGAGCGGGATTGGAAAATCCTGCCCAGTGTGAGCGGGTGTGGAAAATCCTGCCCAGTGTGAGCAGGATTGGAAAATCCTGCCCGGTGTGAGCGGGTGTGGAAAATACTGCCAAGTGTGAGCGGGTATGGAAAATCCTGCCCAGAAGCGGGATTGTAAAATCCTGCCCAGTGTGAGCGGGATTGGAAAATCGTGCCCAGTGTGAGCGGGATTGGCAAAACCTATCCAGTGTGAGCGGGATTGGAAAATACTGCCCAGTGTGAGCGGGATTGGAAAATCCTGCCCAGTGTGAGCGGGATTGGAAAATCCTGCCCAGTGTGAGCGGGATTGGAAAATCCTGCCCAGTGTGAGCGGGATTGGAAAATCCTATCCAGTGTGAGCGGGATTGGAAAATCCTGCCCAGTGTGAGCGGGATTGGAAAATCCTGCCCAGTGTGAGCAGGATTGGAAAGTCGTGCCCAGTGTGAGCGGGATTGGAAAATCCTGCCCACCGATGTGTATTTCTGGAAGGTGAAATCCACAAATCCATCTGGACATTACACACGCCTCTTGATGAAATATCTCTCCTCTCCTCTTATGGTTTTTAATTCATTTATAGAATGTGGACATTGCTGGTTAGACCAGTATTTATTGCCCACCCCTAGGTGCCCTTCACAAGGTGGTGTTGAGCTGCCTTCTTGAACCCTGAGGTATAGGTACACTCACTGTGCTGTTAGGGAGGGAGCTCCAGGATTAGCCACAGTATTAATGTGGCTGGGTCCAGTTCAGTTTCTGATCAATGGTAACCCCCAGGATGTTGACTGTGGGGGATTCAGCGATGGTGATGCCATTGAATGTCAAGGGGCGGTGGTTAGATCCTCTCTTGTAGGAGATGGTCTTTGCCTGACACTTGTCTGGCGCGAATGTAACTTGCCACTTGTCAGCCGAAGCCTGGATACTGTCCAGGTCTTGCTGCATTTGGACATGGACTGCTTCATTATCTGAGGAGTTGCGAATGGTGCTGAACATTGTGCAGTCACCCGCATACATCCCCACTTCTGACCTTCTGATGGAAGGAAGGTCATTGATGAAGCAGCTGAAGATGGTTGGGGCCGAGGACACGACCCTGAGGAACTCCTGCAGTGATGTCCTGGAGCTGAGATGATTGACCTCCAACCACCACAACCATCTTCCTTTGTGCCGAGAATGACTCCAACCAGCGGAGAGTTTTCCCCCTGATTCCCATTGACTCCAGTTTAGCTCGGGCTCCGTGATGCCACACTCGGTCAAATGCTGCCTTGATGTCGAGGGCAGTCACTCTCACCTCACCTCTGGCATTCAGCTCCTTTGTCCACGTTTGAACCAAGGCTGGAATGAGGTCAGGAGCTAAGTGGCCCTGGCGGAACCCAAACTGAGCGTCCGTGAGCAGGTTATTGCTGAGTAAGTGCCGCTTGATAGCTCTCTTGATGACTCCTTCACCAGGTGGACACCTCATTTTTCGGTATGCCTGATATTGCTCCTGCTCCTGGCAAGCTGTCCTGCACTCTTCACTGAACCCATTGTCTCCACTGGACATGTAATTAGTTCCTTTTTGTTTTAGAAGTAACTTTGTCTGGAAACAGGATGAGGTTCCATTGTCTCTGAGTATCAAAAACCCGAGCCCAAAAAGTCAACCAGTGATCAACTTTACATCCTCAGCCACCTTCCACTTGTATATCCATTTTTAAAAAAATCACATATCTTATTCAAAATTCTATATTTCTGGACCAAATTCCTTCATCATTCTTCTACTCTTCATGAAGAATGCACGAGGAAATCAGGGAGCTTGTTCACGTAAAGGTTAAATTGTGGAGGAAACCGTCAGGGAACATGGGAGCTGTGTGAATAATGATTGAGAAAGTGAATTTATTCATGGACGAGGGGATTGGGGAAACGGTGAGTGGATTTGGGGATACAGAGCAAAGGAAGGTCAGTAATTTGGAGAGTTACTGTCCCACCTCTCTAATAACTCCCGCTGTGTGCCTCTATCTTTACAGGTGGTTTCTGGTCACAGGTTCCTCAATGTTATTGACATTGATGCTGCAGAATTGCTGCGCAGCCTTCCAGTTACTCCAAGTGTGACTGAGTTTTTGCCCTCATCAGGAACAGAAGACATTTCCACAGCTGGACTACATCACATGGCTGCCACTGTCACTAATGCTGTACCTCCAGCTAGCTGCCAGAAGCAGGGTGAGTACTCGGTGTGTCTGGGATCACTGCAGTTATTGAGGTAGACTACAGCTGGTCAGTGTGTGAGAGACACAATACAAACAGCACAGGGAACTGGGAAGGTGCAGGCACATTAGACATGAGGAGGAACAGTGAAGATTGTTCAAATAACTTGGGACAAAGATTGACAAGTTCAAGGATACAGAAACTAAATAGATGAGTAGCTCTGAAATGATGAGGAATTGGACAAAATGGACAGGCCAGTCGGTGATGGAGCTTAAAGCCGCCAAATATCAAATATTGACATCTAAAGGGCAAATCAAAACATGTACAGCATGAATGGCGTTTCAATAGAGACGGGTGAGGTTGTGAGAGGCCAGGAGCCTTTGTTTTTATTTGTTCCCGGGATGTGGGCCTCGCTGGCTGGGCCCAGCACTTATTGCCCATCCCTCAGGGCAACCACATTGCTGTGGCTCTGGAGTCACGTGTAGGCCAGACCGGGTAAGGATGGCACATTTCCTTCCCCAAAGGTCATTAGTCAACCAGATGGGTTTTTACACAATCGACAATGGTTTCGTGCTCACCTTTAGACTTTTTAAGTTGACATTCAACTTGACCATCCAATGCGTAGGAACAGTGAACCCTGCCCCTAGAGGTCAACTGAATCATCAGACGTGTAGAATAAAAGTTAGAGGAAATATTGATCAAATGTACAGGATTATAGCCAACAAACAATTCAACCAGTTCTACCCATTTTACTACAGCATTCTGTATCTAACCCCGTGCTGTACCTGTCCCGGGAGTGTTTGATGGGGACAGTGAGAGGGAGCTTTACTCTGTATCTAACCCCGTGCTGTACCTGTCCTGGGAGTGTTTGATGGGGACAGTGAGAGGCAGCTTTACTCTGTATCTAACCCCGTGCTGTACCTGTCCTGGGAGTGTTAGATGGGGACAGTGGAGAGGGAGCTTTACTCTGTATCTATCCCCGTGCTGTACCTGCCCTGGGAGTGTTTGATGGGGACAGTGTAGCGGGAGCTTTACTCTGTATCTAACCCCGTGCTGTACCTGGCCTGGGAGTGTTTGATGGGGACAGTATAGAGGGAGCTTTACTCTGTATCTAACCCCGTGCTGTACCTGTCCTGGGAGTGTTAGATGGGGACAGTGTAGAGGGAGCTATACTCTGTATCTAACCCCATGCTGTACCTGTCCTGGGAGTGTTTGATGGGGACAGTGTAGCGGGAGCTTTACTCTGTATCTAACCCGGTGCTGTACCTGTCCTGGGAGTGTTTGATGGGGACAGTGTAGAGGGAGCTTTACTCTGTATCTAACCCCGTGCTGTACCTGTCCTGGGAGTGTTTGATGGGGACAGTGTAGCGGGAGCTTTACTCTGTATCTAACCCCGTGCTGTACCTGGCCTGGGAGTGTTTGATGGGGACAGTATAGAGGGAGCTTTACTCTGTATCTAACCCCGTGCTGTACCTGTCCTGGGAGTGTTAGATGGGGACAGTGTAGAGGGAGCTATACTCTGTATCTAACCCCATGCTGTACCTGTCCTGGGAGTGTTTGATGGGGACAGTGTAGCGGGAGCTTTACTCTGTATCTAACCCGGTGCTGTACCTGTCCTGGGAGTGTTTGATGGGGACAGTGTAGAGGGAGCTTTACTCTGTATCTAACCCCGTGCTGTACCTGTCCTGGGAGTGTTAGATGGGGACAGTGTAGAGGGAGCTTTACTCTGTATCTAACCCCGTGCTGTACCTGTCCTGGAGTGTTTGATGGGGACAGTGTAGAGGGAGCTTTACTCTGTATCTAACCCCGTGCTGTACCTGCCCTGGGAGTGTTTGATGGGGACAGTGTAGAGGGAGCTTTACTCTGTATCTAACCACCTGCTGTACCTGTCCTGGGAGTGTTTGATGAGGACAGTGTAGAGGGAGCTTTACTCTGTAACTAACCCGGTGCTGTACTTGTCCTGGGAGTGTTTGATGGGGACAGTGTAGAGGGAGCTATACTTTGTATCTAACTCTGTGCTGTACCTGTCTTGGGAGTGTTTGATGGGGACAGTGTAGAGGGAGCTTTACTCTGTATCTAACCCCGTGCTGTACCTGTCCTGGGAGTGTTTGATGGGGACAGTGTAGAGGGAGCTTTACTCGGTATCTAACCACCTGCTGTACCTGTCCTGGGAATGTTTGATGGGGACAGTGTAGAGGGAGCTTTCCTCTGTATCTAACCCGTGCTGTACCTGTCCTGGGAGTGTTTGATGGGGACAGTGTGGTGGGAGCTTTACTCTGTATCTAACCACGTGCTGTACCTGTCCTGGGAGTGTATGATGGGGACAGTGTAGAGGGAGCTTTACTCTGTATCTAACCCCGTGCTGTACCTGTCCTGGGAGTGTTTGATGGGGACAGTTTAGAGGGAGCTTTACTCTGTATCTAACCCCGTACTGTACCTGCCCTGGGAGTGTTAGATGGGGACAGTGTAGAGGGAGCTTTACTCTGTATCTAACCACCTGCTGTACCTGTCCTGGGAATGTTTGATGGGGACAGTGTAGAGGGAGCTTTACTCTGTATCTAACCCCGAGCTGGACCTGTCCTGGGAGTGTTTGATGGGGACAGTGTGGTGGGAGCTTTATCTGTATCTAACCACGTGCTGTACCTGTCCTGGGAGTGTTTGATGGGGACAGTGTAGAGGGAGCTTTACTCTGTATCTAACCCCGTGTTATACCTGTCCTGGGAGTGTTTGATGGGGACAGTATAGAGGGAGCTTTACTCTGTATCTAACCCCGTGCTGTACCTGTCCTGGGAGTGTTAGATGGGGACAGTTTTGAGGGAGCTTTACTCTGTATCTAACCCCGTACTGTACCTGCCCTGGGAGTGTTAGATGGGGACAGTGTAGAGGGAGCTTTACTCTGTATCTAACCACCTGCTGTACCTGTCCTGGGAGTGTTTGATGGGGACAGTGTAGAGCGAGCTTTACTCTGTATCTACACCCATGCTGTACCTGTCCTGGGAGTGTTTGATGGGGACAGTGTGCTGGGAGCTTTACTCTGTATCTAACCACGTGCTGTACCTGTCCTGGGAATGTTTGATGGGGACAGTGTGGAGGAAGCTTTACTCTGTATCTAACCCCGTGCTGTACCTGTCCTGGCAGTGTTTGATGGGGACAGTGTAGACGGAGCTTTACTCTGTATCTAACCTCGTGCTGTACCTGCCCTGGGAGTGTTTGATGGGGTCAGTGTAGAGGGAGCTTTACTCTGTATCTAACCCCGTGCTGTACCTGTCCTGGGAGTGTTTGATGGGGACAGTGTAGAGGGAGCTTTACTCTGTATCTAACCCCGTGCTGTACCTGTCCTGGGAGTGTTAGATGGGGACAGTGTAGAGGGAGCTTTACTCTGTATCTAACCCCGTACTGTACCTGCCCTGGGAGTGTTAGATGGGGACAGTGTAGAGGGAGCTTTACTCTGTATCTAACCACCTGCTGTACCTGTCCTGGGAGTGTTTGATGGGGACAGTGTAGAGGGAGCTTTACTCTGTATCTACACCCATGCTGTACCTGTCCTGGGAGTGTTTGATGGGGACAGTGTGGTGGGAGCTTTACTCTGTATCTAACCACGTGCTGTACCTGTCCTGGGAATGTTTGATGGGGACAGTGTGGAGGAAGCTTTACTCTGTATCTAACCCCGTGCTGTACCTGTCCTGGCAGTGTTTGATGGGGACAGTGTAGACGGAGCTTTACTCTGTATCTAACCCCGTGCTGTACCTGTCCTGGGAGTGTTTGATGGGGACAGTGTAGAGGGAGCTTTACTCTGTATCTAACCCCGTGCTGTACCTGTCCTAGGAGTGTTTGATGGAGACAGTGTGGAGGGAGCTTTACTCTGTATCTAACCACGTGCTGTACCTGTCCTGGGAATGTTTGATGGGAACAGTGTAGTGGGAGCTTTACTCTGTATCTAACCCTGTGCTGTACCTGTGCTGGGAGTGTTTGATGGGGACAGTGTCGAGGGAGCTTTACAGGGTTGTTGTGATGGGAGACTTCAACTTCCCCAATATTGACTGGGACTCACTTAGTGCCAGGGGCTTAGACGGGCGGAGTTTGTAAGGAGCATCCAGGAGGGCTTCTTAAAACAATATGTAGACAGTCCAACTAGGGAAGGGCCGGTACTGGACCTGGTATTGGGGAATGAGCCCGGCCAGGTGGTAGATGTTTCAGTAGGGGAGCATTTCGGTAACAGTGACCACAATTCAGTAAGTTTTAAAGTTCTGGTGGACAAGGATAAGAGTGGTCCTAGGATAAATGTGCTAAATTGGGGGAAGGCTAATTATAACAATATTAGGCGGGAACTGAAGAACATAGATTGGGGGCAGATGTTCGAGGGCAAATCAACATCTGACATGTGGGAGGCTTTCAAGTGTCAGTTGAAAGGAATTCAGGACCGGCATGTTCCTGTGAGGAAGAAGGATAAATACGGCAATTTTCGGGAACCTTGGATAACGAGAGATATTGTAGGCCTCGTCAAAAAGAAAAAGGAGGCATTTGTCAGGGCTAAAAGGCTGGGAACAGACGAAGCCTGCGTGAAATATAAGAAAAGTGGGAAGAAACTTAAGCAAGGAGTCAGGAGGGCTAGAAGGGGTCACGAAAAGTCATTGGCAAATAGGGTTAAGGAAAATCCCAAGGCTTTTTGCACGTACATAAAAAGCAAGAGGGTAGCCAGGGAAAGGGATGGCCCACTGAAGGATAGGCAAGGGAATCTATGTGTGGAGCCAGAGGAAATGGGCGAGGTACTAAATGAATACTTTGCATCAGTATTCACCAATGAGAATAAATTGGTAGATGTT
Organism: Scyliorhinus torazame; assembly: GCF_047496885.1. Classification (NCBI taxonomy): domain Eukaryota; kingdom Metazoa; phylum Chordata; class Chondrichthyes; order Carcharhiniformes; family Scyliorhinidae; genus Scyliorhinus; species Scyliorhinus torazame. The sequence continues at coordinate 7,664,175 of NC_092715.1, forward strand.
GAGTCTGGAGAAGGGTGTGTAGATAGCCTGGGTCACATTGAGATCCAAAAAGACGAGGTGTTGGGTGTCTTAAAAAATATTAAGGTAGATAAGTCCCCAGGGCCTGATGGGATCTACCCCAGAATACCGAAGGAGGCTGGAGAGGAAATTGCTGAGGCCTTGACAGAAATCTTTGGATCCTCACTGTCTTCAGGGGATGCCCCGGAGGACTGTACAATAGCCAATGTTGTTCCTCTGTTTAAGAAGGGTAGCAAGGATAATCCAGGGAACTACAGGCCGGTGAGCCTTACTTCAGTGGTAGGGAAATTACTGGAGAGAATTCTTCGTGATAGGATCTACTCCCATTTGGAAGTAAATGGACGTATTAGTGAGAGGCAGCATGGTTTTGTGAAGGGGAGGTCGTGTCTCACTAACTTGATAGAGTTTTTCGAGGCGGTCACTAAGATGATGGATGCAGGTAGGGCAGTGGATGTTGTCTATATGGACTTCAGTAAGGCCTTTGACAAGGTCCCTCATGGTAGACTAGTACAAAAGGTGAAGTCACACGGGATCAGGGGGGAGCTGGCAAGGTGGATACAGAACTGGCTAGGTCATAGAAGGCAGAGAGTAGCAATGGAAGGATGCTTTTCTAATTGGAGGGCTGTGACCAGTGGTGTTCCACAGGGATCAGTGCTGGGACCTTTGCTCTTTGTAGTATATATAAATGATTTGGAGGAAAATGTAACTGGTCTGATTAGTAAGTTTGCAGACGACACAAAGGTTGGTGGAATTGCGGATAGCGATGAGGATTGTTAGAGGATACAGCAGGATTTAGATTGTTTGGAGACTTGGGCGGAGAGTTGGCGGATGGAGTTTAATCCGGAAAAATGTGAGGTAATGCATTTTGGAAGGTCTAATGCAGGTAGGGAATATACAGTGAATGGTAGAACCCTCAAGAGTATTGAAAGTCAAAGAGATCTAGGAGTACACGTCCACAGGTCATTGAAAGGGGCAACACAGGTGGAGAAGGTAGTCAAGAAAGCAAACGGCATGCTTGCCTTCATTGGCCGGCGCATTGAGTATAAGAATTGGCAAGTCATGTTGCAGCTGTATAGAACCTTAGTTAGGCCACACTTGGAGTATAGTGTTCAATTCTGGTCGCCACACTACCAGAAGGATGTGGAGGTTTTAGAGAGGGTGGAGAAGAGATTTACCAGAATGTTGCCTGGTATGGAGGGCATTAGCTATGAGGAGCGGTTGAACAAACTCGGTTTGTTCTCACTGGAACAAAGGAGATTGAGGGGAGACCTGATCGAGGTCTACAAAATTATGAGGGGCATAGACAGAGTGGATAGTCAGAGGCTTTTCCCCAGGGTAGAGGGGTCAATTACTAGGGGGCATAGGTTTAAGGTGAGAGGGGCAAGGTTTAGAGTAGATGTACGAGGCAAGTTTTTTACGCAGAGGGTAGTGGGTGCCTGGAACTCGCTACCGGAGGAGGTGGTGGAAGCAGGGCCGATAGTGACATTTAAGGGGCATCTTGACAAATACATGAATAGGATGGGAATAGAGGGATACGGACCCAGGAAGTGTAGAAGATTGTAGTTTAGTCGGGCAGCATGGTCGGCACGGGCTTGGAGGGCCGAAGGGCCTGTTCCTGTGCTGTACATTTCTTTGTTCTTTGTTCTTATATCTAACCTCATGCTGTACTTGCCCTGAGAGTGTTTGATGGGGACAGTGTAGCGGGAGCTTTACTCTGTATCTAACCCCGTGCTGTAACTGTCCTGGGAGTGTTTGATGAGGACAGTGTAGCAGGAGCTTTACTCTGTATCTAACCCCGTGCTGTACCTGTCCTGGGAGTGTTTGATGAGGACAGTGTAGAGGGAGCTTTACTCTGTGTCTAACCCCGTGCTGTACCTGTCCTGGGAGTGTTTTATGGGGACAGTGTAGAGGGAGCTATACTCTGTATCTAACCCTGTGCTATTCCTGTCCTGGGGGTGTTTGATGGGGACAGTGTAGAGGGAAGTTTACTCTGTATCTAACCCCGTGCTGTACCTGTCCTGGGAGTGTTTGATGGGGACAGTGTAGAGGGAGCTTTACTCTGTATCTAACCCCATGCTCTGCCTGTCCTGGGAGTGTTTGATGGGGAAAGTGTAGAGGGAGCTTTACTCTGTATTTAACCCGGTGCTGTACCTGTCCTGGGAGTGTTTGATGGGGACAGTGTAGAGGGAGCTTTACTCTGTATCTAACCCCGTGCTGTACCTGTCCTGGGAATGTTTGATGCGGACAGTGTAGAGGGAACTTTACTCTGTATCTAGCCTCGTGTAACACAGTGGTTAGCACTGTTGCTTCACAGCGCCAGGGATCTGGCTTCGATTCCCGGCTTGGTCACTGTCTGTGCTGAGTCTGCACGTTCTCCCCGTGTGTGCGTGGGTTTCCTCCGGGTGCTCCGGTTTCCTCCCACGGTCCAAAGATGTGCAGGTTAGGTGGATTGGCCGTGATAAATTGCCCTTAGTGACCAAAACGGTTGTGTGGGGTTATTGGGTTACGGAGATTGGGTAGAGGTGTGGGCTTAAGTAGAATGTTAGTTTCAAGGACCGTGCAGACTCGATGACCAAATGGCGGCCTCCTGCTCTGTGAATTCAATGATTCTATGAGTTTTAGCCAGAATTTTTAAAGTTTATTATCTGCGAGATTGCAGACTCTGAGGTACAGAGGGACCTGGGCGTCCAAGTGCATGAATCACAAAAGGTTGATATACAGGTGCAGCAAGTATTTGGGAAAGTTAACCAAATGTTATTGTTCATTGTGAGGGAATTGGGGCTGGGGTGGGTTACTCTGCTGTTGTACAGTGTATTGGTCAGACCACACCCAGAGTATTGTGCACAGGATTGGTCACTTTATTTGAGGAAAGATGTGAAGGAGTTGGAAGCTGTTCAGAGAAGGTTTACTGGACAAATACCAGGAATGGGAGGGTTGGCTTTATGAGGATTGGTTGGAGAGGTTAGGATTGGATCCACTGGAGTTTAGAAGAGTAAGAGGCGACGTCATTGAAACCTTTCAGATCCTGAGGGGTGTTGACAGGGTGGGTGTGGAGAGGATGTTTCCTCTTGTGGAAGAATCTAGAACTCGGGTCACTTTTTAAATAAAGGAGTCACCCACTGATGCGGCCATCAATTCACGCGAGACAGAGAGTTGAAGTGAACAGAGGCTTTAATCAACTAGAACAGTGCCTGCCTGCGACTGCTCTGCTAGTGAGGGCCGCCTACAGGGCAGCTGTTCTTTATGCCTCCCCTCAAGGGGGCGGAGCCAGGGGCGGGCCCACAAGTGCACCAACATGATACATTCTGTGTAATATTGTACAATGGTCCATAGGTGGAGCCCACATGGGCAACAGCATGTACAGTGTAATACAGTGGTGAATGGTTAGTACAATACGTTCACCACATTCACCCCCTGTTAAAAAAATGAAGTCCGGCGGGGGTGAAGGGTTCACAGATTCAGTCTGTCCGGTGCCCTGACCGTGCGCTGCGATCGCCGGAGCTCTGGTATCGCAGCGGGCATGGGTGTCGAGCTCGTCGGTGCGGGCATGGGTGTCGAGCTCGTCGGTGCGGGCACAGGCGTGGACTCCGGGAGTGTGTCTTCAGGAGCTTCATTCCTGTGGGTCGGCGAAGGGGGGAGGGAGTATAGGAGGGGGTGTGGAGGCCATGTAGGGGTGGGGGCGCTGGTCGGCATAGGTTGGGGGGGTAGGTGGTGGTGGAACCTGCGGGTACCAGGTCCCGACGGGGACCGTATCCTGTCGGCCGTCGGGGTGTTTGATGTATGCGTACTGGGGGTTGGTATATAGGAGCTGGCCCTCTCGACCAGGGGGTCGGACTTATGGCTCCTGACGAGTTTGCGGAGCAGGACGGGTCCCGGTGTCTTCAGCCAGGACGGAAGCGAGACCCGGGAGGTGGATTTCCTGGGGAAAACAAGCAGGCAGTCATGAGGGGTCTCGTTCGTGGCCGTGCAAAGGAGGGACGTAATGAAAATCGCTTATTGTCACAAGTAGGCTTCAAATGAAGTTACTGTGAAAAGCCCCTAGTCGCCACATTCCGGCGCCTGTTCGGGGAGGCTGGTACGGGAATTGAACCGTGCTGCTGGCCGGCCTTGGTCTGCTTTCAAAGCCAGCGATTTAGCCCTGTGCTAAACCAGCCTAATGGAGTGGAGCGTGTCGGGGAGAACCCCCTGCCAGTGGGAAACTGGGAGATTCTTAGACCGTAGGGCCAGGAGGACGGCCTTCCATACCCGTTGCGTTCTCCCTCTCCACCTGCCCGTTTCCCCGGGGGTTGTAGCTCGTAGTCCTGTTCGAGGCGATGCCCTTACTGAGCAGGTACTGACGCAGTTCGTCGCTCATAATCGAGGAGCATCGGTCACTGTGGACGTAAGTGGGGAAACCGAACAAGGTGAAGACACTATGTAGGGCCTTAATGACAGTGGCCGTGGTTCGGGGCAGGGGATTGCAAAGGGGAAACGGGAATACTCGTCAACGACGTTGAGGAAATACGTGTTGCGGTCGGTGGAGGGGAGGGGCCCTTTGAAGTCGATACTGAGGCGCTCAAAGGGCCGGGACACCTTCACCAGGTGGGCCTTATCCAGTCGATAGAAGTGCGGCTTGCACTCCGCACAGATTGGGCAGTCCCTGGTCATGGCTCTGACCTCCTCGGTGGAGTCGGGCAGGTTGCGGGCCTTGATGTAGTGGAGAAGCCGGGTGATCCCCGGGTGGCAGAAGTCATCGTGGATAGCACGTAGTCGGTCATCTTGCGCGCTGGCGCATGTGCCGTGGGACAGGGCATCTGGGGACTCGTTGAGCTTCCCAAGGACGATATACGGTATCATAATTATAGGTGGAGAGTTCGATCCTCCACCTCAAGATCTTATCGTTCTTGATCTTGCCCCGCTGCGTATTATCAACCATGAAGGCTACCGACCGTTGGTTGGTGACGAGGGTAAACCTCCTACCAGCGAGGTAGTGCCTCCAGTGCCACACGGCTTCCACTATGACTTTGGCTTCTTTTTCGACTGAGGAGTGCGGAATTTCGGAGGCGTTGAGGGTACGGGAGAAAAATGCTACCGGCCTGCCTGCCTGGTTAAGGGTGGGGGCGAGGGCGACCTCTGACGCGTCGCTCTCCGCCTGGAAGGGGACGGACTCGTCCACCGCACGCATCGCGGCTGTGGCGATATCTGCCTTGATGCCCGCCAGGCCTTCTACCGCCAGTGGGAAGGTGGTAGCTTTGATCAGTGGGCAGGCTTTGTCCGCATAGTTGGGGACCCACTGGGCGTAAAACCAGGGGCTGGTTTAGCACAGGGGTAAATCGCTGGCTTTTAAAGCAGACCAAGGCAGGCCAGCAGCACGGTTCAATTCCTGTACCAGCCTCCCCGAACAGGCGCCGGAATGTGGCGACTAGGGGCTTTTGACAGTAACTTCATTAAAGTCTACTTGTGACAATAAGCGATCTTCATTTAATTTTCATCTTTCAATAGGAAAAGAACCCGAGGCACCTTTTCAGGGCCTTGGGTCAGTGGGGAAGGGGAGTTGCAGGACGGGGTGCATACGGCCGGGGTCGGGCCCTAGAACTCCGTTTTCCACGACGTAGCCGAGGATGGCTAGTCTGGTGGTGCGGAAAACGCATTTCTCCTTGTTGTAAGTGAGGTTGAGGGCTTGGGCAGTTTGGAGAAATTTCTGGAGGTTGACTCGTGGTCCTGCTGGTCGTGGCCGCAGATGGTGACATTGTCCAAGTAGGGAAATGTGGCCCGTAGCCCGTACTGGTCCACCATTCGGTCCATCGTTCTTTGGAAGACCGAGACCCCGTTCGTGACGCCAAAGGGGACCCGGAGGAAGTGAAGGAGGCGGCCGTCTGCCTCAAAAGCCGTGTAGTGGTGGTCCTCCGGGCGGATTGGGAGCTGGTGGTACGCAGACTTCAGATCCACCGTGGAGAACACCCGGTAGTGCGCGATCTGATTGAGCATGTCTGCGATCCGGGGAAAGGGGTACGCATCGAGGTGCATGTACCGGTTTATGGTTTGGCTGTAATCAACAACCATCCGGTTCTTTTCCCCGGTCCTGACGACCACCACCTCGAGGCTATTGCTGCCTCGATGACTCCCTCCCGCAAGAGTCGCTGGACCTCGGACCTGATAAAAGTCCTGTCCTGGATGCTGTACCGCCTGCTTCTGGTGGTGACTGGTTTGCAGTCGGCAGTGAGATTTGCGAAGAGCGGGGGAGGGTCCACTTTCAGGGTCGCGAGGCTACATACGGTGAGTGGGGGTAGGGGCCCGCCAAACTTCAGGGTTAGGCTCCTGAGGTTGCACTGGAAATCCGGTCCCAACAGGAGAGGAGCGCAGAGATTGGGGAGTACATATAATTTAAAATTGGCATACTCGGCGCCCTGTATCGCGAGGCTTGCGACACAGCACCCCTGGATCTGCACTGAGTGCGATCCGGAGTGAGGGAGATTGTTTGAAGTGCGGGGAAGATTTGGAGCGAGAAGTGACTTACTGTGCCTGGGTGAATGAAGCTCTCCGTGCTCCCGCAGTCAAACAGGCAAGGCGTTTCGTGTCCATTGACCCGGACGGTCATCATGGAGTTCCGGAGGTGTTTTGGTCGTGACAGGCCGAGGGTGACCGCGCTGAGTTGCGGGTAGCCGGCGTGGTCTGAGGTGATGGAGTGGTCCCAAGATGGCCGCCCCGTCGGTTGCATGTGTCGAGCAGCGTTGCAGATGGCGTCCAAGATGGCGGCCCCCGTCGGTCGCAAGTGTCAAGCGGTGAGGAAGATGACATCCAAGATGGCGGCCCCCATGAGTCGCACGTGGCGGACCGCGTGGGAGACGGTGGCCAAGGTGGCGGCCCCCGTGAGTCGCATATGGTGTGCGGGGTTGAAGATGGCTGCCCCCACGGACAACACGAGGCAGATGACGCGTCCGGAGGGGGCGGAGCCGGCAGCCACGCTGCGGGGTCTGCGGGCCTGTGAGTCTGGAAGTCGGGCCTGCGACTTGGAGGATTTGGACCTGGCCAGGCAAACTTTGGCGAAGTGTCCCTTTTTGCCGCCGTCGCTGCAGTTCGCGTTCCGAGCCGGGCAACGCTGCCTGGGGTGCTGGTGCTGGCCACAGAAATAGCAGGGTAGCTCCCCCGGGTTGGGCGGGCAGCCGCACGGCATAGGCCTGGGGCACCCTCTGGTCGGGTATCCACGAGGGGGTCGCGTGATCAGGCGGGGAACGCGTTGAAGCTTTGGAACGCTACTTCTAGGGAGGTGGCTAGTTTTACCGTCTCTTCTAGGTCGAGGGTGCCTTTCTCGAGCAGGTGCTGTCTGCCGGAGTTGGACCGGACTCCTGCCACGTAGGCATCCCGGACGGTGAGTTCGATATGTTGAGAGGCTGTGATGGCCTAGTACATAGAACATAGAAAAGTACAGCACAGAACAGGCCCTTCGGCCCACGATATTGTGCCAAACCTTTGTCCTAGATTAATCATAGGTTATCATAGAATTTACAGTGCAGAAGGAGGCCATTCGGCCCATCGAGTCTGCACCAGCTCTTGGAAAGAGCACCCTACCCAAGGTCAACACCTCCACCCTATCCCCATAACCCAGTAACCTCACCCAACACTAAGGGCAATTTTGGACACTAAGGGCAATTTATCATGGCCAATCCACCTAACCTGCACATCTTTGGACTGTGGGAGGAAACCGGAGCACCCGGAGGAAACCCACGCACACACGGGGAGGATGTGCAGACTCCACACAGACAGTGACCCAAGCCGGAATCGAACCTGGGACCCTGGAGCTGTGAAGCAATTGTGCTATCCACAATGCTACCGTGCTGCCCTTAAGAACAAATAAATCTACACTATATCATTCTACCGTAATCCATGTACCTATCCAACAGCTGCTTGAAGGTCCCTAATGTTTCCGACTCAACTACTTCCACAGGCAGTGCATTCCATGCCCCCACTACTCTCTGGGTAAAGAACCTACCTCTGACATCCCCCCCTTTATCTTCCACCATTCACCTTAAATTTATGTCCCCTTGTAATGGTTTGTTCCACCCGGGGAAAAAATCTCTGACTGCCTACTCTATCTATTCCCCTGATCATCTTATAAACCTCTATCAAGTCGCCCCTCATCCTTCTCTGTTCTAATGAGAAAAGGCCCAGCACCCTCAACCTTTCCTCGTAAGACCTACTCCCCATTCCAGGCAACGTCCTGGTAAATCTCCTTTGCACCTTTTCCAAAGCTTCCACATCCTTCCTAAAATGAGGCGACCAGAACTGTACACAGTACTCCAAATGTGGCCTTACCAAAGTTTTGTACAGCTGCATCATCACCTCACGGCTCTTAAATTCAATCCCTCTGTTAATGAACGCTAGCACACCATAGGCCTTCTTCACAGCTCTATCCACTTGAGTGGCAACTTTCAAAGATGTATGAACATAGACCCCCAAGATCTCTGTGCTCCTCCACTTTGTCAAGAACCCTACCGTTAACCCTGTATTCCGCATTCATATTTGTCCTTCCAAAATGGACAACCTCACACTTTTCAGAGTTAAACTCCATCTGCCACTTCTCAGCCCAGCTCTGCATCCTATTTATGTCTCATTGCAGCCGACAACAGCCCTCCTTACTATCCACAACTCCACCAATCTTCGTATCGTCTGCAAATTTACTGACCCACCCTTCAACTCCCTCATCCAAGTCATTAATCAAAATCACAAAGAGCAGAGGACCCACAACTGATCCCTGCGGTACGCCACTGGTAACTGGGATGCAGGCTGAATATTTGCCATCCACCACCACTCTCTGACTTCTATCGGTTAGCCAGTTCGTTATCCAACTGGCCAAATTTCCCACTATCCCATGCCTCCTTACTTTCTGCATAAGCCTACCATGGGGAACCTTATCAAATGCCTTACTAAAATCCATGTACACTACATCCACTGCTTTTCCTTCATACACATGGTAGTTGCAGCTTCATGCGAGGACTTTGAGGTCGCGTAGGTACTCCTCCAGCGATTCCCCGGGGTGTTGGCGGCGAGTGGTAAGGAGATGCCGCGCGAACACTTTGTTCACCGGCCTCACGTATGGGCGCTTCAGCATCGCGAGGGCGTCCGTGTGTGTGGACGCTTCCTCGAGTTGTACAGAGATTCGATGGCTCACCCGGGCGTGGAGGAGGCTGAGCTTCTGATCGTCGGTGACGGAAGGCGAGGAGGAGGCGGCGAGGTAGGCCTCGAAACAGCGGAGCCAGTGTGGAAAAATCCCTTTGGCCTCCGCGGCCTGTGGGTCAAGTTCCAGTCGGTCAGGTTTGAGGGCTGCTTCCATCGCGATGTTGTAGTCGATTAAATTGATGCGACCATCAATTCACGCGAGACAGAGAGTTGAAGTGAGCAGAGGCTTTAATCGACTAGAACAGTGCCTGCCTGCGACTGCTCTGCTAGTGAGAGCCACCTACAGGGCAGCTGCTCTTTATACCTCCCCTCAAGGGGGCGGAGCCAGGGCCCACAAGGGCACCAACATGATACATTCCATGTAGTACAGTACAATGGCCCATAGGTGGAGCCCACATGGGCAACAGCGTGATACAGTGTAATACAGTGGTGAATGGTTACTATAATACATTCACCACACCTACTTAGGACAGAGAGTGGGAGAAAGAATAAATTAATTTAAAAAATTCCCTGAGGGCCGTGAATCTTTGGAACAAAAGGCAGATAAAGCAATGTCTTTGAGTATTTTTAAGGCAGATTCTTTTTTTTTAAAAATAATTTTTATAAAAGGTTTTCATAAAATATCAATAACAAAATGAGAAAGAAAAAAGAACCCAACAGGGTTAAGTACAAAACACAATCTAAAACAGCAACCCCCCAAACCCCTCCCCCCCCTACATAAATAATAAATTAACATTAACACCCCGACTTAACACAACAGGTGTATACACCCCCTCAGACCCTCCAGTGTAAATAACATAAACAAAAATAAAGTAACCCCCCCCCCCCCGAGCTGCTGCTGCCATTGACCAATGTCTAGCGTTCTGCCAGGAAGTCTAAGAACGGTTGCCACCGCCTGAAGAACCCTTGTACCGACCCTCTCAAGGCGAATTTCACCCTCTCCAATTTAATAAACCCCGCCATATCGCTGATCCAGGATTCCACGCTTGGGGGCCTCGTATCTTTCCACTGAAGGAGAATCCTTCGCCGGGCTACCAGGGACGCAAAGGCCAGAATTCCGGCCTCTTTCGCCTCCTGCACTCCCGGCTCCTCTGCCACCCCAAATATTGCGAGCCCCCAGCCCGGTTTGACCCTGGATCCTACCACCCTCGACACCGTCCTCGCTACGCCCTTCCAAAATTCCTCCAGCGCTGGGCATGCCCAGAACATATGGGTGTGGTTTGCTGGGCTCCCTGAGCACCTAACACACCTGTCCTCACCCCCAAAGAACCAGCTCATCCTTGTCCCGGTCATGTGTGCCTGTGCAGCACCTTAAACTGTATGAGGCTGAGCCTCGCGCACGAAGAGGAAGAGTTCACCCTCCCCAGGGCATCTGCCCACATCCCCTCTTCGATCTCCTCTCCCAACTCCTCCTCCCACTTACCTTTCAACTCCACCACCGAGGCCTCCTCTTCCTCCTGCATCACCTGGTAAGTTTCCGAGATCTTCCCCACTCCCACCCACCCCCCCGAGAGCACCCTGTCCTGTACTGTGTGTGGCAGTAGCCGCGGGAATTCCACCACCTGCCGTCTGGCAAACGCCCTTACCTGTAAGTACCTGAAGGTGTTCCCCGGGGGGAGCCCGTACTTCTCCTCCAGCTCACCCAAGCTCGCGAACTTCCCGTCCACAAACAAGTCCCCCAACTTTCGTATGCCTGCCCTGTGCCACCCCGAAAACCCTCCAACTGTTCTTCCTGGGGTGAACCGGTGGTTCCCCCATAATGGGGTCCACGCCGAGGCCCTAACTTCCCCCCTATGCCGCCTCCACTGCCCCCAAATTTTGAGGGCCGCCACCACCACCGGGCTCGTGGTATACCTCCTTGGAGGGAGCGGCAGCGGCTCCGTTGCCAGCGCCCCCAGACTCGTACCCACACAAGACGCCGTCTCCAGCCTCTTCCATGCAGCCCCCTCCCCCTCCATCACCGACTTGCGCACCATTGTCACATTGGCGGCCTAGTAGTACCCACAGAGGTTGGGCAGCGCCAGCCCCCCCCCCCCCCCATCTCTACTCCGCTCCAGGAACACCCTTCTCACCCTCGGAGTCCCTCGCGCCCACACAAACCCCATTATACTCCTGTTAACCCGCCTGAAAAAAGCCTTCGGGATAAACACGGGGAGGCACTGGAACAGAAACAAAAACCTTGGGAGCACCGTCATTTTGATTGACTGCACCCTACCCGCCAGGGACAGCGGCAGCGCGTCCCACCTCTTGAACTCCTCCTCCATTTGCTCCACCAGACTTGTAAAGTTAAGCCTATGCAGGGCCCCCCAGCTCCTGGCCACCTGGACCCCCAAATATCTGAAGCTCCTCTCCGCCCTTTTTAGTGGGAGCTCGCCAATCCCCCTCTCCTGGTCCCCTAGCTGAACTACGCACAGCTCGCTCTTCCCCATATTGAGCTTGTACCCCGAAAAGTCCCCGAATTCCCTAAGGATCCTCATTACCTCTGGCATTCCTCTCACCGGGTCCGCCACATACAGCAGCAGGTCGTCCGCATAAAGCGACACCCTATGCTCCTCCCCACCCCGCACCAACCCCCTCCAGTTCCTCGACTCTCAGTGCCATAGCCAGGGGTTCAATCGCCAGTGCGAAGAGCAGGGGGGACAGGGGACACCCCTGTCTCGTCCCTCGGTGCAACCAAAAGTACTCGGACCTCCTCCTATTTGTGGCCACACTCGCCATCGGGACCTCATACAACAGCCTAACCCACCTGACAAACCCCTCCCCAAACCCGAACCTCTTCAGCACCTCCCACAGGTACCCCCACTCTACCCTATCGAAGGCTTTCTCAGCGTCCATCGCCACCACTATCTCCGCCTCCCCCTCCCTCGCCGGCATCATAATAACGTTCAATTAACATAGAACAATACAGCGCAGTACAGGCCCTTCGGCCCACGATGTTGCACCGAAACAAAAGCCATCTAACCTACACTATACCATTATCATCCATATGTTTATCCAATAAACTTTTAAATGCCCTTAATGTTGGCGAGTTCACTACTGTAGCAGGTAGGGCATTCCACGGCCTCACTACTCTTTGCGTAAAGAACCTACCTCTGACCTCTGTCCTATATCTATTACCCCTCAGTTTAAGGCTATGTCCCCTCGTGCCAGCCATATCCATCCGCGGGAGAAGGCTCTCACTGTCCACCCTATCTAACCCTCTGATCATTTTGTATGCCTCTATTAAGTCTCCTCTTAACCTTCTTCTCTCTAACGAAAACAACCTCAAGTCCATCAGCCTTTCCTCATAAGATTTTCCCTCCATACCAGGCAACATCCTGGTAAATCTCCTCTGCACCCGTTCCAAAGCCTCCACGTCCTTCCCATAATGCGGTGACCAGAACTGTACGCAATACTCCAAATGCGGCCGTACCAGAGTTCTGTACAGCTGCAACATGACCTCCTGACTCCGGAACTCAATCCCTCTACCAATAAAGGCCAACACTCCATAGGCCTTCTTCACAACCCTATCAACCTGGGTGGCAACTTTCAGGGATCTATGTACATGGACACCTAGATCCCTCTGCTCATCCACACTTGCAAGAACTTTACCATGAGCCATATATTCCGCATTCCTGTTATTCCTTCCAAAGTGAATCACCTCACACTTCTCTACATTAAACTCCATTTGCCACCTCTCAGCCCAGCACTGCAGCTTATCTATATCCCTCTGTAACCTGCTACTTCCTTCCTCACTATCGACAACACCACCGACTTTAGTATCGTCTGCAAATTTACTCACCCACCCTTCTGCGCCTTCCTCTAGGTCATTGATAAAAATGACAAACAGCAACGGCCCCAGAACAGATCCTTGTGGTACTCCACTAGTAACTGAACTCCATTCTGAACATTTCCCATCAACCACCACCCTCTGTCTTCTTTCAGCTAGCCAATCTCTGATCCACATCTCTAAATCACCCTCAATCCCCAGCCTCCGTATTTTCTGCAATAGCCTACCGTGGGGAACCTTATCAAACGCTTTGCTGAAATCCATATACACCACATCAACTGCTCTACCCTCGTCTACCTGTTCAGTCACCTTCTCAAAGAACTCGATAAGGTTTGTGAGGCATGACCTACCCTTCACAAAGCCATGCTGACTATCCCTGATCATATTATTCCTATCTAGATGATTATAAATCTTGTCTCTTATAATGCCCTCCAAGACTTTACCCACTACAGACGTGAGGCTCACCGGTCTATAGTTGCCGGGGTTGTCTCTGCTCCCCTTTTTGAACAAAGGGACCACATTTGCTATCCTCCAGTCCTCTGGCACTATTCCTGTATCCAATGATGACATAAAAATCAAAGCCAATGGTCCAGCAATCTCTTCCCTGGCCTCCCAGAGAATCCTAGGATAAATCCCATCAGGCCCCGGGGACTTATCTATTTTCAGCCTGTCCAGAATTGCCAACACCTCTTCCCTACTTACCTCAATGCCATCTAATCTATTTACCTGGAGCTCAGCATTCTCCTCCACAACATTATCTTTTTCCTGAGTGAATACTGACGAAAAATATTCATTTAGTATCTCGCCTATCTCTTCAGACTCTACACACAACTTCCCATCCCTGTCCTTGACTGGTCCTACTCTGTCCCTAGTCATTCGCTTATTCCTGACATACCTATAGAAAGCTTTTGGGTTTTCCTTGATCCTTCCTGCCAAATACTTCTCATGTCCCCTCCTTGCTCGTCTTAGCTCTCTCTTTAGATCCTTCCTCGCTACCTTGTAACTATCCATCGCCCCAACTGAAACTTCACACCTCATCTTCACATAGGCCTCCTTCTTCCTCTTAACAAGAGATTCCACTTCTTTGGTAAACCACGGTTCCCTCGCTCGGCACCTTCCTCCCTGCCTGACCGGTACATACTTATCAAGAACACGCAATAGCTGATCCTTGAACAAGCTCCACTTATCCAGTGTGTCCAAAACTTGCAGCCTACTTCTCCACCTTATCCCCCCCAAGTCACGTCTAATGGCATCATAATTTCCCTTCCCCCAGCTATAACTCTTGCCCTGCGGTGTATACTTATCCCTTTCCATCCTTAACGTAAACGTCACCGAATTGTGGTCACTGTCCCCAAAGTGCTCACCTACCTCCAAATCCAACACCTGGCCTGGTTCATTACCCAAAACCAAATCCAATGTGGCCTCACCTCTTGTTGGCCTGTCAACAAACTGTGTCAGGAAACCCTCCTGCACACACTGAACAAAAAACGACCCATCTAATGTACTCGAACTATATCTTTTCCAGTCCATATTTGGAAAGTTAAAGTCTCCCATAATAACTACCCTGTTACTTTCGCTCATATCCAGGATCATCTTCGCCATCCTTTCCTCTACATCCCTAGAACTATTTGGAGGCCTATAGAAAACTCCCAACAGGGTGACCTCTCCTTTCCTGTTTCTAACCTCAGCCCATACTACCTCGGAAGATGAGTCCCCATCTAGCATCCTCTCCGCCACCGTAATACTGCTCTTGACTAGCAGCGCCACACCTCCCCCTCTTTTGCCTCCTTCCCTGAGCTTACTAAAACACCTAAACCCCGGAACCTGCAACATCCATTCCTGTCCCTGCTCTATCCACGTCTCCGAAATGGCCACAACATCGAAGTCCCAGGTACCAACCCATGCTGCCAGTTCCCCTACCTTATTTCGTATACTCCTGGCATTGAAGTAGACACACTTCAAACCACCTACCTGAACACTGGCCCCCTCCTCCGACGTCAAATCTAAGCTCCTGACCTCTATACTCTCATTCTCCCTTACCCTAAAACTACAATCCAGGTTCCCATGCCCCTGCTGCATTAGTTTAAACCCCCCCAAAGAGCACTAACAAATCTCCCCCCCAGGATATTTGTGCCCCGCAGGTTCAGATGTAGACCATCCTGTCTGTAGAGGTCCCACCTTCCCCAGAAAGCGCCCCAGTTATCCAGAAATCTGAATCCCTCCCGCCTGCACCATCCCTGTAGCCACGTGTTTAATTGCTCTCTCTCCCTATTCCTCATCTCACTATCACGTGGCACGGGCAACAACCCAGAGATAACAACTCTGTTTGTTCTAGTTCTGAGCTTCCATCCTAGCTCCCTGAAAGCCTGCCTGACATCCTTATCCCCTTTCCTACCTATGTCGTTAGTGCCAATGTGGACCACGACTTGGGGCTGCTCCCCCTCCCCCTTAAGGACCCGGAAAACACGATCCGAGACATCACGTACCCTTGCACCTGGGAGGCAACATACCAAACGTGAGTCTCTCACGCTCCCACAAAATCTCCTATCTGTGCCCCTGACTATAGAGTCCCCAATTACTAATGCTCTGCTCCTCTCCCCCCTTCCCTTCTGAGCAACAGGGACAGACTCTGTGCCAGAGGCCCGTACCCCATGGCTTACCCCTGGTAAGTCGTCCCCCCCACAAGTATCCAAAGCGGTATACTTGTTTCTCAGGGGAACGACCGCAGGGGATCCCTGCACTGACTGTTTTTTCCCCGTCCCTCTTACAGTTACCCATCTATCTCCAATCTTTGGTGTAACTAATTCCCTGAAGCTGCTATCTATGACCCCCTCTGCCTCCCGAATGATCCGAAGTTCTTCCAACTCCAGCTCCAGTTCCCTAACTCGGTCTTGGAGGAGCTGGAGATGGCAGCACTTCCTGCAGGTAAAATCAGCAGGGACACTAACGGCATCCCTCACCTCAAACATCCTGCAGGAGGAACATTGCACTCCCTTCCCTGCCATTCCTCTAACTTTCTACCAAGATCTGGCTAACAACTAAATTTAAAAAAAATTTTAGATATAAAAAAAAAATAAAGAATAAAAATTATTAATAACAATAATAAAATATGGTACTTACCTCACACCAAAGGGTTTTATTATTAGGTTAGAGGAGGAGGGCGGGTGGGAGACACTACACGTGTAGTGTCTCGGGTTTCCTCTCCACCAGAATTTATTGGTGAGGGTCTTCCCAGACGTCCGCGGGTCGACTTCCTGTTCCCACCTTAAACACTAGAATTTTTTTTAAAAAATTTATTTAAAGGAGAAACTTACCTCCCAGAAATCACTTCCGCTCTGCCCCCGCAGAAATGGACTAACCTGCTCCGCTCCTGCTGAAATCGACTTGGCCTGCAAGGTAAGCAAGTTGTTAATCTGTACTCACCTCACCACAGACAGCGACCTTTTAAATGGTCCCCTCTGTCTCGCAGCCCCCGCGCTTTTCAAAATTCCCGCGCTGATTCTAAGGTCCCAGCTCTCACTCCCGAACTCAACAGCTGACCTGCAAGGCAAGTAAGTTAATCTGTACTCACCTCACCACAGACAGCAACCTTTTAAATGGTCCCCTCTGTCTCGCAGCCCCCGCGCTTTTCAAAATTCCCGCGCTGATTCTAAGGTCCCAGCTCTCACTCCCGAACTCAACAGCTGACCTGCAAGGCAAGTAAGTTAATCTGTACTCACCTCACCACAGACAGCAACCTTTTAAATGGTCCCCTCTGTCTCGCAGCCCCCGCGCTTTTCAAAATTCCCGCGCTGATTCTAAGGTCCCAGCTCTCACTCCCGAACTCAACAGCTGACCTGCAAGGCAAGTAAGTTAATCTGTACTCACCTCACCACAGACAGCAACCTTTTAAATGGTCCCCTCTGTCTCGCAGCCCCCGCGCTTTTCAAAATTCCCGCGCTGATTCTAAGGTCCCAGCTCTCACTCCCGAACTCAACAGCTGACCTGCAAGGCAAGTAAGTTAATCTGTACTCACCTCACCACAGACAGCAACCTTTTAAATGGTCCCCTCTGTCTCGCAGCCCCCGCGCTTTTCAAAATTCCCGCGCTGATTCTAAGGTCCCAGCTCTCACTCCCGAACTCAACAGCTGACCTGCAAGGCAAGTAAGTTAATCTGTGGTAAGTTAATAAAATTAAGGCAGATTCTTGATGAACAAAGAGGTGAAAGGTTATCGGGATTAGGCAGGAATGTGGGGTTGATGTACTGATTGATCAGCTGTGATTGTATTGAACGGTGGGTCAGATTTGAGGGGCCGAGTGTCCTCCTCCTGCACCGAGAACAAAGAAAGGTTTGGGGCAGCACGGTAGCCTTGTGGATAGCACAATTGCTTCACAGCTCCAGGGTCCCAGGTTCGATTCCAGCTTGGGTCACTGTCTGTGCGGAGTCTGCACATCCTCCCCGTGTGTGCGTGGGTTTCCTCCGGGTGCTCCGGTTTCCTCCCACAGTCCAAAGATGTGCAGGTTAGGTGGATTGGCCACGATAAATTGCCCTTAGTGTCCAAAATTGCCCTTAGTGTTGGGTGGGGTTACTGGGTTATGGGAATGGGGTCGCAGTGTTAACCTTGGGTAGGGTGCTCTTTCCAAGAGCCGGTGCAGACTCGATGGGCCGAATGGCCTCCTTCTGCACTGTAAATTCTATGACTAAAAGTACAGCACAGGAACAGGCCCTTCGGCCCTCCAAGCCAATGCCGACCATGCTACCCGACTAAACTACAATCTTCTACACTGCCTGGGTCCGTATCCCTCTATTCCCATCCTATTCATGTATTTATCAAGATGCCCCTTAAATGTCACTATCGTCCCTGCTTCCACCACCTCCTCCGGCAGCGAGTTCCAGGCACCCACTACCCTCTGTGTAAAAATCTTGCCTCGTACATCTACTCTAAACCTTGCCCCTCTCACCTTAAACCTATGCCCCCTAGTAATTGACCTTTCCACCCTAATTCGCATGTTCCTCAAAGCTGCAATTTTCCAGACCTGGTAACATTCTCAGAAGTCTCCTCTGTCCCCTCTCTAATGCAGTGACATCCTTTCTGTCAAGAGG
This sequence comes from Scyliorhinus torazame, assembly GCF_047496885.1. Taxonomy (NCBI): domain Eukaryota; kingdom Metazoa; phylum Chordata; class Chondrichthyes; order Carcharhiniformes; family Scyliorhinidae; genus Scyliorhinus; species Scyliorhinus torazame. The sequence goes on from NC_092715.1 coordinate 7,682,201, forward strand.
TGATGTTGCTAATTGTGTTTCTCTTTGGTTGGCTCTCAATATGGTCGCCTTCTTTAATTCTAATTACGTTTTGCTCTAGAGTTGCCAGGTATCTCTCGATACCACCGCAGGTTCAAACCGAATACTGATCAAAGACTCGATACACCAGTTAGTTAGTTCAAAGTCAATGCTTATTTATTTAGACACACAGTTAAATATACTCATGCACGAAAACTCTACAGATTAAACTATCACTACTGCTAAAGCCTATACTTAGCTTTGGGCGCCCACTCAGTCAGAGGAACAATGGCCGTTGTTCGGTTCTGAGGGTGCTGGGGTCAAAGTGGTGAAGGGGAACAGCTAAGTTTGTCTGTCTGGTAGCGTGCGTTGACCTTGGACTTGCTTGTTCTGGTGCAGCTTTTGGGCAGGTCTCTCCTCGGTGAGAGCCGGAGCCAAGAGAGCGATTCTCTCTTGGGGGGGTTCCTTCTTATACCCAAAAGGGGCTTTGTGCGCTTTTGGGCGGGCTTGAACTTGGCCCCAATTAATTGGGCCGTTTCTCAATCGTTCCTATCGATTTCCTCCAATAAAGGGGTGGGTGCCCTGATGGCTGGGCGTGTCCTAGGTGGCCGTTGGCCTGCTTTGTTTCGGTCTCCTCTGGCGCCGGGGTGTCTGCCTTGGTATCGGTTACTCAAATGTTACTCTTTTGTCCCCGGAGATGGGCCATTAGTATGGTAATGGTTTGCAGTTTTGGTCTTGTCTGGGAGCTGCGGCTCTAATCAACAGACAAACCCTGAAACTGCTTGTTTTCTCAGTATTGTCCATTTTACCTGCAATCTTTGCCAAGTGTCCATTTTGTAATCGGGAAGTGGCCATCTCGGATGGCTACAGTGACCAGAACGTCACACACAGTATTCTAGCTGTGGCCTAACTAATCTTTTATACAGTTCCAGCATAACCTCCCTGTTCTTACATTCTCTGCCTCATCTAATAAATTCACATGTACCTTCTTAGCCACCTTATCGACCTGTTGTGCTACCGTCAGGGATCTGTGGTATTGCCTGATGCTTCCTGAGTAAAGGGAGAGGCGCCGAAATGTCTGGGATTGTATCGGTTGCTCAAGTATCATTCCTTTGTCTGAGGGAGATGGGCCATCAAAATGCTAATCGGTTGGGGGTTTCGATACCGTCTGGATTCTTCGCTCACAAATATACATTCAGGCTCTGAGCCTGCCTGAACCTTGCATTGACCATTTTCCCGTTATGCTTTGCGACCGTCCATGTTTCTTATTGTAAGTGGCCACCCCAGGTGGCTACAGTGGATATTCACTCCAAGGTCCCTCTACACCTCTCACTATCCTCCCATTTATTGTGACGAAGGGTTTGGGAAGATGGGTGAATGTGATTGAAATAAATTGCGAGTGTGGAGGGTAACAGCAGCATGGGCTGGAGGGGCTGAATGGCCTGTTAATGTGTTAACATTGTGTGTGTTTCATTTACAATGCGAGGGTCACTACGAACACAGGCAATGAGGTGCCTGGAGTCTGAGACAGCCGAGCTTTCTGTCTGCTTCAACTTTGTCATTTTATTTCCAGAGAGTCCATCCGTCCACCAGGTCCAGCCCCAGAGTGAGCGTTTAGAACAGCAGATATCTGGAGACGATCTAACACAGAGGCTGCTGCAACAAGTCAATGTCGATTCGTGGACACCTCCACAAGCTTCTCCCCAATCTGTGGGCACCAAGCGGGCGAGGGCACAGCTGAGTGAAATGGATTACCAGCTCAGTGCCCTGCAGGACATGGCAGTAAATATGGAGCAGGACTTTGCCAACACCAAGATGGTAAGAGCTCATCACCTGCTAAGCACCTCACTGGGCCAGACTAACCCTTCACCACACACAGGTCAGGAGGAGAATGAGCTACAAACAGAGAGCAACCTCAGCTTAACTGCCGACACCCAGAAACTTGTATTGATCAATAGTGAACAATAGACAGTGATCGAGAGATTCACACAGTGAGTGGTTAGGATCCGGAATGTTCTGTCTGAGAGAGAGACACAGATTCACACAGCGAGTGATTAGGATCCGGAATGTTCTGTCTGAGAGGGAGACAGATTCACACAGCGAGTGGTTAGGATCCGGAATGTTCTGTCTGAGAGGGAGACAGATTCACACAGCGAGTGGTTAGGATCCGGAATGTTCTGTCTGAGAGTGTGAGAGACAGATTTACACAGCGAGTGGTTAGGATCCGGAATGTTCTGTCTGAGAGTGAGAGAGACAGATTCACACAGCGAGTGGTTAGGATCCGGAATGTTCTGTCTGAGAGTGAGAGAGACAGATTCACACAGCGAGTGGTTAGGATCCGGAATGTTCTGTCTGAGAGAGAGACAGATTCACACAGCGAGTGGTTAGGATCCGGAATGTTCTGTCTGAGAGTGAGAGAGACAGATTCACACAGCGAGTGGTTAGGATCCGGAATGTTCTGTCTGAGAGTGTGAGAGACAGATTTACACAGCGAGTGGTTAGGATCCGGAATGTTCTGTCTGAGAGAGAGACAGATTCACACAGCGAGTGGTTAGGATCCGGAATGTTCTGTCTGAGAGTGAGAGAGACAGATTCACACAGCGAGTGGTTAGGATCCGGAATGTTCTGTCTGAGAGCGAGAGAGACAGATTCACACAGCGAGTGGTTAGGATCCGGAATGTTCTGTCTGAGAGCGAGAGAGCCAGATTCACACAGCGAGTGGTTAGGATCCGGAATGTTCTGTCTGAGAGTGAGACAGATTCACACAGCGAGTGGTTAGGATCCGGAATGTTCTGTCTGAGAGTGAGAGAAACAGATTCACACAGCGAGTGGTTAGGATCCGGAATGTTCTGTCTGAGAGTGTGGCGGAGACAGATTCACACAGCGAGTGGTTAGGATCCGGAATGTTCTGTCTGAAAGTGAGTGAGACAGATTCACACAGCGAGTGGTTAGGATCCGGAATGTTCTGTCTGAGAGTGAGAGAGACAGAGTCACACAGCGAGTGGTTAGGATCCGGAATGTTCTGTCTGAGAGTGAGAGAGACAGATTCACACAGCGAGTGGTTAGGATCCGGAATGTTCTGTCTGAGAGTGAGAGAAACAGATTCACACAGCGAGTGGTTAGGATCCGGAATGTTCTGTCTGAGAGCGAGAGAGACAGATTCACACAGCGAGTGGTTAGGATCCGGAATGTTCTGTCTGAGAGTGAGACAGATTCACACAGCGAGTGGTTAAGATCCGGAATGTTCTGTCTGAGAGCGAGAGAGACAGATTCACACAGCGAGTGGTTAGGATCCGGAATGTTCTGTCTGAGAGTGAGACAGATTCACACAGCGAGTGGTTAAGATCCGGAATGTTCTGTCTGAGAGCGAGAGAGCCAGATTCACACAGCGAGTGGTTAGGATCCGGAATGTTCTGTCTGAGAGTGTGGCGGAGACAGATTCACACAGCGAGTGGTTAGGATCCGGAATGTTCTGTCTGAGAGCGAGAGAGCCAGATTCACACAGCGAGTGGTTAGGATCCGGAATGTTCTGTCTGAGAGTGTGGCGGAGACAGATTCACACAGCGAGTGGTTAGGATCCGGAATGTTCTGTCTGAAAGTGAGTGAGACAGATTCACACAGCGAGTGGTTAGGATCCGGAATGTTCTGTCTGAGAGTGAGAGAGACAGAGTCACACAGCGAGTGGTTAGGATCCAGAATGTTCTGTCTGAGAGTGAGAGAGACAGATTCACACAGCGAGTGGTTAGGATCCGGAATGTTCTGTCTGAGAGTGAGAGAAACAGATTCACACAGCGAGTGGTTAGGATCCGGAATGTTCTGTCTGAGAGCGAGAGAGACAGATTCACACAGCGAGTAGTTAGGATCCGGAATGTTCTGTCTGAGAGTGTGGTGGAGACAGATTCACACAGCGAGTGGTTAGGATCCGGAATGTTCTGTCTGAGAGTGTGGTGGAGACAGATTCACACAGCGAGTGGTTTGGATCCGGAATGTTCTGTCTGAGAGTGAGAGAGACAGATTCACACAGCGAGTGGTTAGGATCCGGAATGTTCTGTCTGAGAGTGTGGTGGAGACAGATTCACACAGCGAGTGGTTAGGATCCGGAATGTTCTGTCTGAGAGTGAGAGAGACAGATTCACACAGCGAGTGGTTAGGATCCGGAATGTTCTGTCTGAGAGTGAGAGAGACAGATTCACACAGCGAGTGGTTAGGATCCGGAATGTTCTGTCTGAGAGTGAGAGAGACAGATTCACACAGCGAGTGGTTAGGATCCGGAATGTTCTGTCTGAGAGTGAGAGAGACAGATTCACACAGCGAGTGGTTTGGATCCGGAATGTTCTGTCTGAGAGTGAGAGACAGACAGATTCACACAGCGAGTGGTTAGGATCCGGAATGTTCTGTCTGAGAGTGAGAGAGACAGATTCACACAGCGAGCGGTTAGGATCCGGAATGTTCTGTCTGAGAGTGAGAGAGACAGATTCACACAGCGAGTGTTTAGGATCCGGAATGTTCTGTCTGAGAGCGAGAGAGACAGATTCACACAGCGAGTGGTTAGGATCCGGAATGTTCTGTCTGAGAGTGTGGTGGAGACAGATTCACACAGCGAGTGGTTAGGATCCTGAATGTTCTGTCTGAGAGTGTGGTGGAGACAGATTCACACAGCGAGTGGTTTGGATCCGGAATGTTCTGTCTGAGAGTGAGAGAGACAGATTCACACAGCGAGTGGTTAGGATCCGGAATGTTCTGTCTGAGAGTGTGGTGGAGACAGATTCACACAGCGAGTGGTTAGGATCCGGAATGTTCTGTCTGAGAGTGAGAGAGACAGATTCACACAGCGAGTGGTTAGGATCCGGAATGTTCTGTCTGAGAGTGAGAGAGACAGATTCACACAGCGAGTGGTTAGGATCCGGAATGTTCTGTCTGAGAGTGGGAGAGACAGATTCACACAGCGAGTGGTTAGGATCCGGAATGTTCTGTCTGAGAGAGAGACAGATTCACACAGCGAGTGGTTAGGATCCGGAATGTTCTGTCTGAGAGTGAGAGAGATTCACAGAGCGAGTGGTTAGGATCCGTTGAGAGAGACAGATTTACACAGCGAGCGGTTAGGATCCGGAATGTTCTGTCTGAGAGTGAGAGAGACAGATTCACACAGCGAGTGGTTAGGATCCGGAATGTTCTGTCTGAGAGTGAGAGACAGATTCACACAGCGAGTGGTTTGGATCCGGAATGTTCTGTCTGAGAGTGAGAGAGACAGATTCACACAGCGAGTGGTTAGGATCCGGAATGTTCTGTCTGAGAGTGAGAGAGACAGATTCACACAGCGAGTGGTTAGGATCCGGAATGTTCTGTCTGAGAGTGAGACAGATTCACACAGCGAGCGGTTAGGATCCGGAATGTTCTGTCTGAGAGTGAGAGAGACAGATTCACACAGCGAGTGGTTAGGATCCGGAATGTTCTGTCTGAGAGTGAGAGAGACAGATTCACACAGCGAGTGGTTAGGATCCGGAATGTTCTGTCTGAGAGAGAGACAGATTCACACAGCGAGTGGTTAGGATCCGGAATGTTCTGTCTGAGAGTGAGAGAGACAGATTCACACAGCGAGCGGTTAGGATCCGGAATATTCTGTCTGAGAGTGAGAGAGACAGATTCACACAGCGAGTGGTTAGGATCCGGAATGTTCTGTCTGAGAGTGAGAGAGACAGATTCACACAGCGAGTGGTTAGGATCCGGAATGATCTGTCTGAGAGTGAGAGAGACAGATTCACACAGCGAGTGGTTAGGATCCGGAATGTTCTGTCTGAGAGTGTGAGAGACAGATTCACACAGCGAGTGGTTAGGATCTGGAATGTTCTGTCTGAGAGTGAGAGACAGACAGATTCACACAGCGAGTGGTTAGGATCCGGAATGTTCTGTCTGAGAGTGAGAGAGACAGATTCACACAGCGAGCGGTTAGGATCCGGAATGTTCTGTCTGAGAGTGAGAGAGACAGATTCACACAGCGAGTGTTTAGGATCCGGAATGTTCTGTCTGAGAGCGAGAGAGACAGATTCACACAGCGAGCGGTTAGGATCCGGAATGTTCTGTCTGAGAGTGAGAGAGACAGATTCACACAGCGAGTGGTTAGGATCCGGAATGTTCTGTCTGAGAGTGAGAGAGACAGATTCACACAGCGAGTGGTTAGGATCCGGAATGTTCTGTCTGAGAGTGAGAGAGACAGATTCACACAGCGAGTGGTTAGGATCCGGAATGTTCTGTCTGAGAGTGAGAGAGACAGATTCACACAGCGAGTGGTTAGGATCCGGAATGTTCTGTCTGAGAGTGAGAGAGACAGATTCACACAGCGAGTGGTTAGGATCCGGAATGTTCTGTCTGAGAGTGAGAGAGACAGATTCACACAGCGAGTGGTTAGGATCCGGAATGTTCTGTCGGAGAGTGAGAGAGACAGATTCACACAGAGAGTGGTTAGGATCCGGAATGTTCTGTCTGACAGTGAGAGAGATTCACACAGCGAGTGGTTAGGATCCGGAATGTTCTGTCTGAGAGTGAGAGAGACAGATTCACACAGCGAGCGGTTAGGATCCGGAATGTTCTGTCTGAGAGCGAGAGAGACAGATTCACAGAGCGAGCGGTTAGGATCCGGAATGTTCTGTCTGAGAGTGAGAGAGACAGATTCACACAGCGAGTGGTTAGGATCCGGAATGTTCTGTCTGAGAGTGAGAGAGACAGATTCACACAGCGAGCGGTTAGGATCCGGAATGTTCTGTCTGAGAGTGAGAGAGACAGATTCACACAGCGAGCGGTTCGGATCTGGAATGTTCTGTCTGAGAGAGAGAGACAGATTCACACAGCGAGTGGTTAGGATCCGGAATGTTCTGTCTGAGAGTGAGAGAGACAGATTCACACAGCGAGTGGTTAGGATCCGGAATGTTCTGTCTGAGAGTGAGAGAGACAGATTCACACAGCGAGCGGTTCGGATCTGGAATGTTCTGTCTGAGAGTGAGACAGATTCACACAGCGAGTGGTTAGGATCCGGAATGTTCTGTCTGAGAGTGAGAGAGACAGATTCACACAGCGAGTGGTTCGGATCCGGAATGTTCTGTCTGAGAGTGAGAGAGACAGATTCACACAGCGAGTGGTTAGGATCCGGAATGTTCTGTCTGAGAGTGAGAGAGATTCACACAGCGAGCGGTTAGGATCCGGAATGTTCTGTCTGACAGTGTGGCGGAGGCAGGTTTAATCGACGCTCTCAAAAGGGAGTTAGATTATTGTTTGTAGGAGATTCTAGGCAGGTGTATACGGAGCGAGAGGTGGGCGAGTCGGACTCGAAGAGTTGGTCTTGCAGAGAGCCAGCACTGGTACAGTCGGTGGAAAGGCCTCATTCTGTGCTGTAACCTCTCTGATGATGACCCTGAGCTCCCTTCTCATTCAGCTCTACACCAAACTCCGTGTTTATTTGACATCAATTCAGTGATGAGGCCGACTCACATTCTTCACATTGCCTGCACTAACCCACTGCCTGCTCTTTCCAACAGCTTATAAACACCATTGAACATCTACACAGTGCCTTGGATCCCCAGGAGCCAGCGGAATGTTCCGGAACCCAGCACCTTTCCACTCAGGGTGCAGGTATGATGGGAGTTTCATAGCTCTGCCAAGATCAACTGTTCAAAGTAACCCACCCTGATTTGCTGCTGAGTGAAGGAATGAGGAAAGTTACAGAGACAGCGGGCTGGATTCCCCGTTGCCTGAAGCCCATATTGTGATCGGTAATCGCGTTGCGCGCCGTTGCAACGGCTTTGGCGCGTTATTGACCTGTGATACTCCGCCCCTGATAGGCAGCGTTCCAATGGCGCGGGACACGTGTGGCCTCCGGTCGGGAAACCGGCATGGCGGCTGTTGACCGTGTCCAGCGCCGCCACACTCGGCTGGGATCCATGCCACAGGCCAGGAGGGCTTCCGCGAGGGCTGGAGGGACTGGTGGGGGTTGGCCAGGGGGTCGCGGATAGCGGGTCGGGTCCGTGCTCGGCCGGCGCCATTTTGTACGGCATATAACAGCTGCAGGTCGTCAGCCGTCCGCAGGTGCGGTCAGGGACCCGGCCATTCTCCGGCCGCTTTTATAATCTTTATTGTCACAAGTAGGCTTACATTAACACTGCAATGAAGTTACTGTGAAAAGCCCCTAGTCGCCACATTCCGGCGCCTGTTCAGGTACACAGAGGGAGAATTCAGACTGTCCAATTCACCTGACAGCGCGTCTTTCGGGACTTGTGGGAGGAAACCGGAGCACCCGGAGGAAACCCACGCAGACACGGGGAGAACGTGCAGACTCCGCACAGACAGTGACCCAAGCCGGGAATCGAACCTGGGACCCTGGCGCTGTGCTAACCACTGTGCTACCGTGCTGCCTTAATGTAAATGTAGTGTCAGTACCGATGACCATGAAACCTTTGTCGATTGTTGTAAAAACACATCTGGTTCATTAATGTCCTTTAGGGAAGGAAATCTGCCGCCCTTACCCGGTCTGGCCTACATGTGACTCCAGACCCACAGATCTCGGAAATGGTCCAGCAAGCTATTCAGTTCAAGGGCAATTTGGGATGGGCAACAAACGCTGGGCAGCCAGTAACGCCCACATCCCGGGAAAAATAAAAAATGCAGTTTTAGGTTATGTTGTGGGTCCGGAATATTCTCCCACTTGCTGAGTTCGAGGCTGCCTCATTGGGCGTTGGTGCTGACCTCACTGGGTGTTGGTGCTGACCTCACTGGGTGTTGCCGCTGACCTCACTGGGTGTTGGTGCTGACCTCACTGGGTGTTGCCGCTGACCTCACTGGGTGTTGGTGCTGACCTCACTGGGTGTTGGTGCTGACCTCACTGGGTGTTGCCGCTGACCTCACTGGGTGTTGGTGCTGACCTCACTGGGTGTTGCCTCTGACCTCACTGGGTGTTGGTGCTGACCTCACTGGGTGTTGGTGCTGACCTCACTGGGTGTTGGCGGTGACCTCACTGGGTGTTTTCGGTGACCTCACTGGGCGTTGGTGCTGACCTCACTGGGTGTTGGTGCTGACCTCACTGGGTGTTGGTGCTGACCTCACTGGGTGTTTGTGCTGACCTCACTGGGTGATTGTGCTGACCTCACTGGGTGTTGGTGCTGACCTCACTGGGTGTTGGTGCTGACCTCACTGGGTGTTGGTGCTGACCTCACTGGGTGTTGGTGCTGACCTCACTGGGTGTTGGTGCTGACCTCACTGGGTGTTTGTGCTGACCTCACTGGGTGTTTGTGCTGACCTCACTGGGTGTTGGCGGTGACCTCACTGGGTGTTGCCGCTGACCTCACTGGGTGTTGGTGCTGACCTCACTGGGTGTTGCCGCTGACCTCACTGGGTGTTGGTGCTGACCTCACTGGGTTGTGTGCTGACCTCACTGGGTGTTGGTGCTGACCTCACTGGGTGTTGGTGCTGACCTCACTGGGTGTTGGTGCTGACCTCACTGGGTGTTGGAGCTGACCTCACTGGGTGTTGGTGCTGACCTCACTGGGTGATTGTGCTGACCTCACTGGGTGTTGGTTATGACCTCACTGGGTGTTGGTGCTGAACTCACTGGGTGTTGGTTATGACCTCACTGGGTGATTGTGTTGACCTCACTGGGTGATTGTGCTGAACTCACTGGGTGTTGGTTATGACCTCACTGGGTGTTGGTGCTGAACTCACTGGGTGTTGGTTATGACCTCACTGGGTGATTGTGTTGACCTCACTGGGTGATTGTGCTGAACTCACTGGGTGATTGTGCTGAACTCACTGGGTGTTGGCGGTGACCTCACTGGGTTCTGTGCTGACCTCACTGGGTGTTGGTGCTGAACTCACTGGGTGTTGGTGCCGACCTCACTGGGTGTTGGTGTTGACCTCACTGGGTGTTGGTGCTGACCTCACTGGGTGTTTGTGCTGACCTCACTGGGTGTTGGTGCTGACCTCACTGGGTGTTGGTGTTGACCTCACTGGGTGTTGGTGCTGACCTCACTGGGTGTTGGTGCTGACCTCACTGGGTGTTGCCGCTGACCTCACTGGGTGTTGGTGCTGACCTCACTGGGTTGTGTGCTGACCTCACTGGGTGTTGGTGCTGACCTCACTGGGTGTTGGTGCTGACCTCACTGGGTGTTGGTGCTGACCTCACTGGGTGTTGGAGCTGACCTCACTGGGTGTTGGTGCTGACCTCACTGGGTGATTGTGCTGACCTCACTGGGTGTTGGTTATGACCTCACTGGGTGTTGGTGCTGAACTCACTGGGTGTTGGTTATGACCTCACTGGGTGATTGTGTTGACCTCACTGGGTGATTGTGCTGAACTCACTGGGTGTTGGTTATGACCTCACTGGGTGTTGGTGCTGAACTCACTGGGTGTTGGTTATGACCTCACTGGGTGATTGTGTTGACCTCACTGGGTGATTGTGCTGAACTCACTGGGTGATTGTGCTGAACTCACTGGGTGTTGGCGGTGACCTCACTGGGTTCTGTGCTGACCTCACTGGGTGTTGGTGCTGAACTCACTGGGTGTTGGTGCCGACCTCACTGGGTGTTGGTGCTGACCTCACTGGCTGTGGGTGGTGACCTCACTGGGTGTTTGTGCTGACCTCACTGGGTGTTAGTGCTGACCTCACTGGGTGTTGGTGTTGACCTCACTGGGTGTTGGTGTTGACCTCACTGGGTGTTGGCGGTGACCTCACTGGGTGTTGGTTATGACCTCACTGGGTGTTTGTGCCGACCTCACTGGGTGTTGGTGGTGACTTCACTGGGTGTTGGTGCCGACCTCACTGGGTGTTGGCGGTGACCTCACTGGGTGTTGGTGCTGACCTCACTGGGTGATTGTGCTGACCTCACTGGCTGTGGGTGGTGACCTCACTGGGTGTTTGTGCTGACCTCACTGGGTGTTAGTGCTGACCTCACTGGGTGTTAGTGTTGACTTCACTGGGTGTTGGTGTTGACCTCACTGGGTGTTGGCGGTGACCTCACTGGGTGTTGGTTATGACCTCACTGGGTGTTGGTTATGACCTCACTGGGTGTTGGCGGTGACCTCACTGGGTGTTGGCGGTGACCTCACTGGGTGTTGGTTATGACCTCACTGGGTGTTGGCGGTGACCTCACTGGGTGTTGGTTATGACCTCACTGGGTGTTGGTTATGACCTCACTGGGTGTTGGCGGTGACCTCACTGGGTGTTGGTTATGACCTCACTGGGTGTTGGTTATGACCTCACTGGGTGTTGGCGGTGACCTCACTGGGTGTTGGCGGTGACCTCACTGGGTGTTGGTTATGACCTCACTGGGTGTTGGCGGTGACCTCACTGGTTGTTGGCACTGACCTCACTGGGTGATTGTGCTGACCTCACTGGGTGTTTGTGCTGACCTCACTGGGTGTTTGTGCTGACCTCACTGGGTGATTGTGCTGACCTCACTGGGTGTTGGTGCTGACCTCACTGGGTGGTGGAGCTGACCTTACTGGGTGTTGGCGGTGACTTCACTGGGTGTTGGTTTTGACCGCACTGGGTGTTAGTGCCGACCTCACTGGGTGTTGGTGTTGACCTCACTGGGCCTTGGCACTGACCTCACTGGGTGTTGGCACTGACCTCACTGGGTGTTAGCGGTGACCTCACTGGTTGTTGGCACTGACCTCACTGGGTGATTGTGCTGACCTCACTGGGTGTTTGTGCTGACCTCACTGGGTGTTTGTGCTGACCTCACTGGGTGATTGTGCTGACCTCACTGGGTGTTGGTGCTGACCTCACTGGGTGGTGGAGCTGACCTTACTGGGTGTTGGCGGTGACTTCACTGGGTGTTGGTTTTGACCGCACTGGGTGTTAGTGCCGACCTCACTGGGTGTTGGTGTTGACCTCACTGGGCCTTGGCACTGACCTCACTGGGTGTTGGCACTGACCTCACTGGGTGTTAGCGGTGACCTCACTGGGTGTTGGCGGTGACCTCACGCAGCTCGTACTCCATTCCCGCTATCAGGCAGCCAGCTCATTGGTCGGGACAGTCATGGCGACCGGTTTGTCCTCAAAGCAATGCCCTGAACCCCAATGTCACTGTTCAGGCTCCAGCGTGTGCGTTGCTGCTTTACATCACCCTGTCTTCCTGTTTGTTGTAGGAGCCGCCCTTCCCTTGCCCATCGGCACTGCTGAGGAGAGATTGGAGGAGCCGTGTGACTTCCAGACGGAGGTAATTGCAGGATCTCATGTGTGTGCAGGTGGGCATCGTCACACTCCCCCTCCCACAGCCGCAGGGAGCGGTGAGGAACGGCGCTACATCAATGCCAAGGCTGCAGCTCCATCCCCCAAGTCTGCAGATTGGCATCATCCCTCACCCCGCCTCCATACCAAGGAGAGAGCTGAGGACCGGCTTTACTCGAGGGCAAAGGCTGCTGCAGGATCCCTCGTGTGTGCAGACTGGCATCGTCACACTCCCCCTCTCTCTGCCGAGGGATACCACCCGTCTGCCGGTAACTGCTCCCATTACATCAACGATCTGTGCTGAGGGAGAGGGGTGTAGGGAGGGGGATGGAGTCGGGGGCGTAGAGAGTGGGGTGGGGGTGTAGAGAGCGGGGTGGGGGAGGAGGTGTAGAGAGTGGGGGGGTGGGGGGTGTAGAGAGTGGGGTGGGGGAGGGGGGTGTCGAGAGTGGGGTGGGGGAGGAGGTGTAGAGAGTGGGGTGGGTGTGGGGGAGGGAGGTGTAGAGAGTGGGGTGGGTGTGGGGGAGGGAGGTGTAGAGAGTGGTATGGGGGTGTAGAGAGCGGGGTGGGGGAGGAGGTTTAGAGAGTGGGGTGGGGGTGGGGGAGGGAGGTGTGGAGAGTGGTATGGGGGTGTAGAGAGCGGGGTGGGGGAGGAGGTGTAGAGATTGGGGTGGGGTGGGGGGTGTAGAGAGTGGGGTGGGGGAGGAGGGTGTAGAGTGTGGGATGGGGAGGGATAGAGAGTGGGGTGGGGGTGGGGGAGGGAGGTGTAGAGAGTGGGATGGGGAGGGGGTGTAGAGAGTGGGGTGGGGGTGGGGGAGGGAAGTGTAGAGAGTGGGGTGGGGGTGGGGGGTGTAGAGAGTGGGGTGGGGAGGGGTGTAGAGAGTGGGGTGGGGGTGGGGGAGGGAAGTGTAGAGAGTGGGGTGGGGGAGGAGGGTGTCGAGAGTGGGTTTCCAGTAATTTCCCTACCACTGAAGTAAGGCTCACCGGCCTGTAGTTCCCGGGATTATCCTTGCTACCCTTCTTAAACAGAGGAACAACATTGGCTATTCTCCAGTCCTCCGGGACATCCCCTGAAGACAGTGAGGATCCAAAGATTTCTGTCAAGGCCTCAGCAATTTCCTCTCCAGCCTCCTTCAGTATTCTGGGGTAGATCCCATCAGGCCCTGGGGACTTATCTACCTTAATATTTTTTAAGACACCCAACACCTGATCTTTTTGGATCTCAATGTGACCCAGGCTATATACACCCCCTTCTCCAGACTCAACATCTACCAATTTCTTCTCTTTGGTGAATACTGATGCAAAGTACTCATTTAGTACCTCGCCCATTTCCTCTGGCTCCACACATAGATTCCCTTGTCTATCCTTCAATGGGCCAACCCTTTCCCTGGCTACCCCCTTGCTTTTTATGTACGTGTAAAAAGCCTTGGGATTTTCCTTAACCCTATTTGCCAATGACTTTTTGTGACCCCTTCTAGCCCTCCTGACTCCTTGCTTAAGTTCCTTCCTACTTTCCTTATATTCCACACAGGCTTCGTCTGTTCCCAGCCTTTTAGCCCTGACAAATGCCTCCTTTTTCTTTTTGACGAGGCCTACAATATCTCTCGTTATCCAAGGTTCCAGAAAATTGCCATATTTATCCTTCTTCCTCACAGGAAAATGCCGGTCCTGAATGCCTTTCAACTGACACTTGAAAGCCTCCCACATGTCAGATGTTGATTTGCCCTCAAACATCCGCCCCCAATCTATGTTCTTCAGTTCCCGCCTAATATTGTTATAATTAGCCTTCCCCCAATTTAGCACATTCACCCTAGGACCACTCTTATCCTTGTCCACCAGCACTTACTGAATTGTGGTCACTGTTCCCGAAAAGCTCCCCTACTGAAACTTCTACCACCTGGCCGGGCTCATTCCCCAATACCAGGTCCAGTACCACCTCTTCCGTAGTTGGACTGTCTACATATTGTTTTAAGAAACCCTCCTGGATGCTCCTTACAAACTGCCCCGTCTAAGCCCATGGCACTAAGTGAGTCCCAGTCAATATTGGGGAAATTGAAGTCTCCCATCACTACAACCCTGTTTTTTTTACTCTTTTCCAAAATCTGTCTACCTATCTGCTCCGCTATCTCCCGCTGGCTGTTGAGAGGCCTGTAGTAAACCCCCAACATTGTGACTGCCCCCTTCTTATTCCGGATCTCTACCCATATAGCCTCACTGCCCTCTGAGGTGTCCTCCCGTAGTACAGCTGTGATATCCTCCATAACCAGTAGCGCAACTCCGCCTCCCCTTTTACATCCCCCTCTATCCCGCCTGAAACATCTAAATCCTGGAATGTTTAGCTGCCAATCCTGCCCTTCCCTCAACCAGGTCTCTGTAATGGCAACAACATCATAGTTCCAAGTACTAATCCAAGCTCTAAGTTCATCTGCCTCACCTGTAATACTTCTTGCACTAAAACATATGCACTTCAGGCCACCAGACCCGCTGTGCTCAGCAACTTCTCCCTGTCTGCTCTGCCTCAGGGCCACACTGTCCCTATTCCCTAGTTCTCCCTCAATGCTCTCACCTTCTGACCTATTGCTACCATGCCCACCCCCTGCCATACTAGTTTAAACCCTCCCGTGTGACACTAGCAAACCTCGCGGCCAGGATATTTATGCCTCTCCGGTTTAGATGCAACCCGTCCATCTTATACAGGTCACACCTGCCCCGGAAGAGCTCCCAGTGGTCCAGATAACAGAAACCCTCCCTCATACACCAGCTGTTTAGCCACGTGTTTAGCTGCTCTATCTTCCTATTTCTAGCCTCACTGGCACGTGGCACAGGGAGTAATCCCGAGATTACAACCCGAGAGGTCCTGTCTTTTAACTTTCTGCCCAGCTCCCTGAACTCCTGCTGCAGGACCTCATGCCCCTTCCTAGCTAGGTCGTTAGTACCAATATGTACAACGACCTCTGCCTGTTTGCCCTCCCCCTTCAGGATGCCCGCTACCCGTTCGGAGACATCCTGGACCCTGGCACCAGGGAGGCAACATACCATCCTGGAGTCTCTTTCACGTCCACAGAAGCGCCTATCTGTGCCCCTGACTATAGAGTCCCCTATTACTATTACTCTTCTGCGCTTTGACCCTCCCTTCTGAACATCAGAGCCAGCCGTGGTGCCACTGCTCTGGCTGCTGCTGTTTTCCCCTGATAGGCTATCCCCCCCGACAGTATTCAAAGGGGTATACCTGTTCGAGAGGGGGACAACCACAGGGAGTAGAGAGTGGGGAATGGGGTGTAGAGAGTGGGGTGGGGGGATGGGGGAGGGGATGTAGAGAGTGGGGTGGGGGAGTGGGGTGTAGAGAGTGGGGTGGAGGAGGGGGGTGTAGAGAGTGGGGTGGGAGAGGGAGGTGTAAAGAGTGGGGAGGGGGGTAGAGAGTGGGATGGGGGAGGGGGTAGAGAGTGGGATGGGGGGTTGGGGGAGGAGGTGTAGAGAGTGGGGTGGGGGAGGGCGGTGTAGAGAGTGGGGTGGGGGAGGGTGGGTGTAGAGAGTGGGGTGGGGGAGGGGGTGTAGAGAGGGGGGTGTAGAGAGTTGGGTGGGGGTGGAGGGTGTAGAGAGTGGGATGGGGGAGGGGGTGTACAGAGTGGGGTGGGGGAGGGGGTTGTGGAGAGTGGGGTGGGGAGGGGGGTGTAGAGAGTGGGGTGGGGGAGGGGGGTGTAGAGAGTGGGGTGTGGGAGGGGGTTGTGGAGAGTGGGATGGGTGGTGTAGAGTGTGGGATGGGGAGGGGGGTGTAGAGAGTGGGGTGGGGGAGGGGGGTTTAACGAGTGGGGTGGGGGAGGGGGGTGTAAAGAGTGGGGCTGGGAGGGGGTGTGGAGAGTGGGGTGGGGGAGGGGGTGTAGAGAGTGGGGTGGGGGAGGGGGCTGTAGAGAGTGGGGTGGGGGAGGGGGGTGTAGGGAGTGGGGTGCGGAGGGGGTGGGGGAGGGGGTTGTGGAGAGTGGGGTGGGGGTGGATGGGGGAGGGGGTGTAGAGAGTGGGGTGGGGGAGGGGGTGCGGAAGGGGTGGGGGAGGGGGTTGTGGAGAGTGGGGTGTAGAGAGTGGGATGGGGGAGGGGGTGTAGAGAGTGGGTTGGGGGAGGGGGTGTGGAAAGTGAGGTGGGGGAGGGGGTGTAGAGTGTGGGATGGAGGACGGGGTGTAGAGTGTGGGACGGGGAGGGGGGTGTAGAGAGTGGGGTGGGGGTGGGGGAGTGGGGTGTAGAGAGTGGGATGGGGACGGGGTGTAGAGTGTGGGATGGGGAGGGGGGTGTAGAGAGTTGGGCGGGGGAGGGGGTTGTGGAGAGTGGGGTGGGGGTGGAGGGTCCAGAAAGTGGGGTGAGGGAGGTGGTGTAGAGAGTGGGGTTGGGAGGGGGTGTGGAGAGTGGGGTGGGGAGGGGGGTGTAGAGAGTGGGGTGGGGAGGGGGTTGTGGAGAGTGGGGTGGGGGTGAAGGTTGGGATGGGGGAAGGGGGTGTAGAGTGTGGGATGGGGAAGGGGGGGTGTAGAGAGTGTGGTGGGGAGGGGGGTGTAGAGAGTGGGGTGGGGGTGGAGGGTGGGATGGGGGAAGGGAGTGTAGAGAGTGTGGTGGGGAGGGGGTGTAGAGAGTGGAGATGGGGCAGGGGTGTAGAGAGTGGGGTGGGGGAGGGGGTGTAGAGAGTGGAGATGGGGGAGGGGTGGGGGAGGGGGTGTAGAGAGTGGGATGGGGGAGGGGGTGTAGAGAGTGGGGTGGGGGAGGGGGGAGTAGAGAGTGGGGTGGGGAGGGGGGTGTAGAGTGGGGTGGGGGAGGGGGGTGTAGAGAGTGGGGTGGGGAAGGGGTGTAGAGAGTGGGGTGGGGGAGGGGGTGTAGAGAGTGGGGTGGGGAGGAGGGTGTAGAGAGTGGGGTGGGGAGGGGGTGTAGAGAGTGGGGTGGGGGAGGGGGGTGTAGAGTGGGGTGTGGGAGGGGGTTGTGGAGAGTGGGGTGGGTGGTGTAGAGTGTGGCATGGGGGAGGGGGTGTAGAGAGTGGGGTGGGGGAGGGGGGTTTAACGAGTGGGGTGGGGGAGGGGGTGTAAAGAATGGGGCTGGGAGGGGGTGTGGAGAGTGGGGTGGGGGAGGGGGGTGCAGAGAGTGGGGTGGGGGAGGGGGCTGTAGAGAGTGGGGTGGGGGAGGGGGGTGTAGGGAGTGGGGTGCGGAGGGGGTGGGGGAGGGGGTTGTGGAGAGTGGGGTGGGGGTGGATGGGGGAGGGGGTGTAGGGAGTGGGGTGGGGGAGGGTGGTGCAGAGGGGGTGGGGGAGGGGGTGTAGAGAGTGGGTTGGGGGAGGGGGTGTAGAGAGTGAGGTGGGGGAGGGGGTATAGAGTGTGGGATGGAGGACGGGGTGTAGTGTGGGACGGGGAGGGGGGGTGTAGAGAGTGGGGTGGGGGAGGGGGGGTGGGGGAGCGGGTTGTGGAGAGTGGGGTGGGGGTGGGGGAGTGGGGTGTAGAGAGTGGGATGGGGGACGGGGTGTAGAGTGTGGGATGGGGAGGGGGATGTAGAGAGTTTGGTGGGGGAGGGGGTTGTGGAGAGTGGGGTGGGGGTGGAGGGTCCAGAAAGTGGGGTGAGGGAGGGGGTGTAGAGAGTGGGGTTGGGAGGGGGTGTGGAGAGTTGGGTGGGGAGGGGGGTGTAGAGAGTGGGGTGGGGAGGGGGTTATGGAGAGTGGGGTGGGGGTGAAGGTTGGGATGGGGGAAGGGGGTGTAGAGTGTGGGATGGGGAAGGGGGGTGTAGAGAGTGTGGTGGGGAGGGGGGTGTAGAGAGTGGGGTGGGGGTGGAGGGTGGGATGGGGGAAGGGAGTGTAGAGAGTGTGGTGGGGGAAGGGGGTGTAGAGAGTGGAGATGGGGGAGGGGTGTAGAGAGTGGGGTGGGGGAGGGGGTGTAGAGAGTGGAGATGGGGGAGGGGTGTAGAGAGGGGTGGGGGAGGGGGTGTAGAGAGTGGGATGGGGGAGGGGGTGTAGAGAGTGGGGTGGGGGAGGGGGGTGTAGAGAGTGAGGTGGGGGAGGGGGGTGTAGAGAGTGGGGTAGAGGGGGTGTAGAGAGTGGGGAGGGGAGGGGGTGTAGAGGGTGGGGAGGAGGGTGTAGAGAGTGGGGTGGGGAGGGGGTGTAGAGAGGGGGGTGTAGAGAGTGGGGTGGGGGAGGGGGGTGTAGAGAGTGGGGTGTGGGAGGGGGGTGTAGAGAGTGGGGTGGGGGAGGGGGGTGTAAAGAGTGGGGTGGGGGAGGGCGGGTGTAGAGAGTGGGGTGGGGGTGGAGGGTGTAGAGAGTGGGAGGGGTGTAGAGAGTGGGGTGGGGGATGGGGTGTAGAGAGCGGGGTGGGGGAGGGGGTGTAGAGTGTGGTATGGGGGACGGGGTGTAGAGTGTGGGATGGGGAGGGGGGTGTAGAGAGTGGGGTGGGGGAGGGGGGTGGGGGAGGGGGTTGTGGAGAGTGGGGTGGGGGTGGGGGAGTGGGGTGTAGAGAGTGGGATGGGGGACGGGGTGTAGAGTGTGGGATGGGGAGGGGGGTGTAGAGAGTGGGGTGGGGAGGGGGTGTAGAGAGTGGGGTGGGGGAGGGGGGGAGTAGAGAGTGGGGTGGGGAGGGGGGTGTAGAGAGTGGGGCGGGGGAGGGGGGTGTAGAGAGTGGGGTGGGGAGGGGGTGTAGAGAGTGGGGGTGGGGGAGGGGGGTGTAGAGAGTGGGGTGGGCAGGAGGGTGTAGAGAGTGGGGTGGGGAGGGGGTGTAGAGAGTGGGGTGGGGGAGGGTGTGTAGAGAGTGGGGTGTGGGAGGGGGGTGTAGAGAGTGAGGTTGGGGAGGGGGGTGTAAGAGTGGGGTGGGGGAGGGGGGTGTGAGAGTGAGGTTGGGGAGGGGGGTGTAGAGAGTGGGGTGGGGGTGGAGGGTGTAGAGAGTGGGATGGGAGGGGGTGTAGAGAGAGGGGTGGGGGAGGGGGTGTAGAGAGGGGGTTGGGGGAAGGGGTGTAGAGTGTGGGATGGGGGACGGGGTGTAGAGTGTGGGATGGGGAGGGGGGTGGTGTAGGGGGTTGTGGAGAGTGGGGTGGGGGTGGGGGAGTGGGGTGTAGAGAGTGGGATGGGGGACGGGGTGTAGAGTGTGGGATGGGGAGGGGGGTGTAGAGCGTGGGGTGGGGTATGGGGTTGTGGAGAGTGGGGTGGGGGTGGAGGGTGCAGAAAGTGGGGTGAGGGAGGGGGTGTAGAGAGTGGGGTTGGGAGGGGGTTTGGAGAGTCGGGTGGGTAAGGGGGTGTAGAGAGTGGGGTGGGGAGGGGGTTGTGGAGAGTGGGGTGGGGGTGAAGGGTGGGATGGGGGAAGGGGGTGTAGAGTGTGGGATGGGGGAGGGGGGTGTAGAGAGTGGGGTGGGGGTGGGATGGGGGGAAGGGGTGTAGAGAGTGGGGTGGGGAGGGGGGTGTAGAGAGTGGGGTGGGGGTGGAGGGTGGGATGGGGGAAGGGGGTGTAGAGAGTGGGATGGGGGAGGGGGGTTGCAGTGAGTGGGGTGGGGAGGGGGTGTAGAGAGTGGGGTGGGGTAGGGGGTGTAGAGAGTGGAGATGGGGAAGGGGTGTAGAGAGTGGGGCGGGGAGGGGGTGTAGAGAGTGGGATGGGGAGGGGGTGTAGAGAGTGGGGTGGCGGAGGGGGTGTAGAGAGTGGGGTGGGGGAGGGGGGTGTAGAGAGTGGGGTGGGGGAGCGGGGGTGTAGAGAGTGGGGAGGGGGTGAAGAGAGTGGGGAGGGGGAGGGGGGGTAGAGAGTGGGGTGGGGGAGGGGGGTGTAGAGTGTGGGGTGGGGAGGGGGGTGTAGAGAGTGGGGTGGGGGAGGGGGGTGTAGAGAGTGGGGTGGGGGATGGGAGTAGGGAAGGGAATGGGGGAGAAAGGGGTGGGGGTGGGGTGGGGTGTAGAGAGTGGGGTGGGGGAGGGGTTGTAGAGAGTGGGGTGGGGGTGGAGGGTGGGGTGGGGGAAGGGGGTGTAGCGAGTGGGATGGGGGAGGGGGTTGTAGAGAGTGGGGTGGGGAGGGGGGTGTAGAGAGTGTGGTGGGGGAGTGGGTGTAGAGAGTGGAGATGGGGAGGGGTGTAGAGAGTGGGGTGGGGGAGTGGGTATAGAGTGTGGGGTGTGGGTGGAGTGTGGGGTGGGGGAACGGGGTGTAGAGTGTGGCATGGGGGAAGGGGGTGTAGAGAGTGGGGCGGGGAGGAGGTGTAGAGAGTGGGATGGGGGAGGGGGTGTAGAGAGTGGGGTGGGGGAGGGGGTGTAGAGAGTGGGGTGGGGGAGGGGGGTGTAGAGAGTGGGGTGGGGGAGGGGGGTGTAGAGAGTGGGGTGGGGGAGCGGGGGTGTAGAGAGTGTGGTGGGGAGGGGGTGAAGAGAGTGGGGAGGGGAGGGGGGTGTAGAGAGTGGGGTGGGGGAGGGGGGTGTAGAGAGTGGGGTGGGGAGGGGGGTGTAGAGAGTGGGGTGGGGGAGGGGGGTGTAGAGTGGGGTGGGGGAGGGGTTGTAGAGAGTGGGGTGGGGGTGGAGGGTGGGATGGGGGAAGGGGGTGTAGAGAGTGGGATGGGGGAGGGGGTTGTAGAGAGTGGGGTGGGGAGGGGGGTGTAGAGAGTGGGGTGGGGGAGGGGGTGTAGAGAGTGGAGATGGGGATGGGTGTAGAGAGTGGGGTGGGGGAGGGGGGTATAGAGTGTTGGGTGGGGGTGCAGGGTGGGGTGAGGGAACGGGGTGTAGAGTGTGGGATGGGGGAAGGGGGTGTAGAGAGTGTGGTGGGGAGGGGGTGTAGAGAGTGGGGTGGGGGAGGGGGTGTAGAGAGTGGAGATGGGGGAGGGGTGTAGAGAGTGGGGCGGGGGAGGGGGTGTAGAGAGTGGGATGGGGGAGGGGGGGTGTAGAGAGTGGGGTGGGGGAGGGGGGTGTAGAGAGTGGGGTGGGGGAGCGGGGGTGTAGAGAGTGGGGTGGGTGAGGGGGGTGTAGAGAGTGGGGTGGGGAGGGGGTTGTAGAGAGTGGGGTGGGGGAGGGGGGTGTAGAGAGTGGGGTGGGGAGGTGGTGTAGAGAGTGGAGTGGGGCAAGGGGGCGTGTAGAGAGTGGGGTGGGGGAGGGGGGTGTAGAAAGTGGGGTGGGGAGGGGGTGTAGAGAGTGGAGTGGGGGAGGGGGGCGTGTAGAGAGTGGGGTGGGGGAGGGGGCGTGTAGAGAGTGGGGTGGGGGAGGGGGGTGTAGAGAGTGGGGTGGGTGAGGGGGGTGTAGAGAGTTGGGTGGGGAGGGGGTGTAGAGAGTGGGGTGGGGGAGGGGGGTGTAGAGAGTGGGGTGGGGAGGGGGTGTAGAGAGTGGAGTGGTGGAGGGGGGTGTAGGGAGTGGGGTGGGGAGGGGGTGTAGAGAGTGGAGTGGGGAGGGGGGCGTGTAGAGAGTGGGGTGGGGGAGGGGGGTGTAGAGAGTGGGGTGGGTGGGGGGGTGTAGAGTGGGGTGGGGAGGGGGGTGTGTGAGTGGGGTGGGGGAGGTGGGTGTAGAGAGTGGGGTGGGGAGGGGGGTTGTGGGGTGGGGTGGTGGGAGTGGGAAGGGAATGGGGGTTGGGTAGGGGAGGGTGTGTAGAGAGTGGGGCGGGGGTTGGGGGGTGTAGAGAGTGGGGTGGGGAGGGGTGTGTAGAGAGTGAGGTGGGGGTGTAGACAGTGGGGTGGGGAGGGGGTGTAGAGTGTGGGGTGGGGAGGGGGTGTAGACAGTGGGGTGGGGGGGGTGTAGAGAGTAGGGTGGGGAGGGGGTGTAGACAGTGGAGTGGGGAGGGGGGTGTAGAGAGTGGGGTGGGGAGGGGGTGTAGACAGTGGGGTGGGGAGGGGGTGTAGAGAGTGGGGTGGGGGTTTGGGGGTTAAGGAGGTAGTGTTCAGCAGCTCAGTATTCTCAAGTGAATGAACAATTGGACCACATTTAACGGGTTTGAGAT